>NW_023330864.1:0-58176 GCF_011100685.1 Canis lupus familiaris | reverse complement strand
ATCCGCAGGGAAGCAGCAAGGGGGCAAGGAGGAGGCAAGGAAAGCGAACATGAGATTAGGGAGAGCGGAAAGGCGGAGAAACCAGACTTTGACGAGGTGAAAAGGGGAAAGATGGGCGTGAAAAAGGAGTGCGGGAAAAAAACCCAGAAGGGCAGAATAGATGCAAGGGAAAAACCGTATCCTTTAAAAATCATTGTTCTTATGTCCCATTGTCTTAAAGATTCCATTACTTTTATTTTGTTTGAACCAAATTATTGTAATTTATATATACATGCACATGTTCACACTACACTCATTTATCTTCAAGTTTTGTCTCTGTTTTGTTTTGTAATTTATTTGTTGACAAAATCTTTTTCCCATAGGATCATATGCAGTCTGTACATTATTGATTACACCTTCATACTATTTTTGGGACATTTCTCTGACATCTGTGTTTCTGTGTTTTTAAAATGAGTAGCTAGATCTATAGGTTTCAACAGAATCAGGTCTAACATTTGGGCAGGACTATTTAAGTAGTATTATAAGTAGCATTTAAGCAGTATTATGTTCTTTCCTCAGATACTAGATGGTGTATGACTGTCTCCTTTTGTGATGTTATCAGTTGCGCTAATTGATATCTATATTTCCTTTTCCATGATAGGTTTATTAAAGGGAATTTAATTTTTCTTAAAAATGTGAATCATGGTTCCATGATAATCATAGTACTTTTGGCAAAGTTTATTCATTAGAGTCAGTACATTTAAAGGTACGTTTAAACTTAGCTCTGATAGAATTATCATGAATTTTGAATGGAAATAATATTTATATTCTGTTTCAACAACTGATTACAATAAATGCATTTCTTTAAACATGTTTTATATAAATATGTATCATAAAATAAGGATGATTTACTGTACTCAGATGAGGCAGTATTTTAAAATTATCAGTGGGATATCTTTCACATGTTAGAATTTAATATTTGATTAAAATAAATTTTTAAAATACTTGGCCATAGCATATATAGAAAATACACTCAAATAATTTTGGAATTTGTTTATAAAGCTCAAATCTAATAAGATGCAGTTAGTGTTATGGAAAATGTTGTTTCTCTTAAAGCTGAAGAAATCCTTTGCAATGAACTAGACCTAACATTTTAATGCTCTAAACAGTGACTTTCCAAGTTATCATTTCAATGAGTGGCTGCACTAATAGGAGAGTGCATATTTCTAAGCATGATACTAAGCAAAATTGTGACGTAAAACATAACTGCCACACTTTTTTGAAGTATTGTTGATAATCCCATTTTTTTATGCAAAAGTAGCTCTTTTTCATTTACTTCTATCATAAGGCCTTTCTTTTATTTCTCTAAACACACTATTCTACACCAATGCGTATTATGTCACCACTGAGGTTTTTCTTTCTTTTTTTTTGTACTTTTTTTCTAGAGTGTCCTGACACACTAATATACACACACAACTCAGCATGTTCAGATTTATATTCTGTAATAGCTAGTGTGTATGTTCTTTTTTTTTTTTTTTTTTTTTTTTTTTTTTTTTTTTTTTTTATTTTTTTATTGGTGTTCAATTTACTAACATACAGAATAACACCCAGTGCCCGTCACCCATTCACTCCCACCCCCCGCCCTCCTCCCCTTCTACCACCCTAGTTCGTTTCCCAGAGTTAGCAGTCTTTACGTTCTGTCTCCCTTTCTGATATTTCCCACACATTTCTTCTCCCTTCCCTTGTTTTCCCTTTCACTATTATTTATATTCCCCAAATGAATGAGAACATAATAATGTTTGTCCTTCTCCGACTGACTACTTCACTCAGCATAATACCCTCCAGTTCCATCCATGTTGAAGCAAATGGTGGGGTATTTGTCATTTCTAATAGCTGAGTAATATTCCATTGTATACATAAACCACATCTTCTTTATCCATTCATCTTTCGTTGGACACCGAGGCCCTTCCACAGTTTGGCTATCGTGGCCATTGCTGCTATAAACATCGGGGTGCAGGTGTCCCGGCGTTTCATTGCATTTGTATCTTTGGGGTAAATCCCCAACAGTGCAATTGCTGGGTCGTAGGGCAGGTATATTTTTAACTGTTTGAGGAACCTCCACACAGTTTTCCAGAGTGGCTGCACCAGTTCACATTCCCACCAACAGTGTAGGAGGGTTCCCTTTTCTCCGCATCCTCTCCAACATTTGTTGTTTCCTGCCTTGTTAATTTTCCCATTCTCACTGGTGTGAGGTGGTATCTCATTGTAGTTTTGATTTGTATTTCCCTGATGGCAAGTGATGCAGAGGCATTTTCTCATGTGCATGTTGGCCATGTCTATGTCTTCCTCTGTGAGATTTCTGTTCATGTCTTTTGCCCATTTCATGATTGGATTGTTTGTTTCTTTGGTATTGAGTTTAATAAGTTCTTTATAGATCTTGGAAACTAGCCCTTTATCTGATATGTCATTTGCAAATATCTTCTCCCATTCTGTAGGTTGTCTTTGAGTTTTGTTGACTGTATCCTTTGCTGTGCAAAAGCTTCTTATCTTGATGAAGTCCCAATAGTTCATTTTTGCTTTTGTTTCTTTTGCCTTTGTGGATGTATCTTGCAAGAAGTTACTATGGCCGAGTTCAAAAAGGGTGTTGCCTGTGTTCTTCTCTAGGATTTTTGATGGAATCTTGTCTCACTGGCCAATAGGATCCAACAGTACATTAAGAAAATTATTCACCATGACCAAGTAGGATTTATCCCTGGGACACAAGGCTGGTTCAACACCCGTAAAACAATCAATGTGATTCATCATATCAGCAAGAGAAAAAACCAAGAACCATATGATCCTCTCATTGGATGCAGAGAAAGCATTTGACAAATACAGCATCCATTCCTGATCAAACTCTTCAAAGTGTAGGGATAGAGGGAACATTCCTCGACATCTTAAAAGCCATCTATGAAAAGCCCACAGCAAATATCATTCTCAATGGGAAGCACTGGGAGCCTTTCCCCTAAGATCAGGAACAAGACAGGGATGTCCACTCTCACCACTGCTATTCAACATAGTACTGGAAGTCCTAGCCTCAGCAATCAGACAACAAAAAGACATTAAAGGCATTCAAATTGGCAAAGAAGAAGTCAAACTCTCTCTCTTCGCCGATGACATGATACTCTACATAGAAAACCCAAAAGGTCTCCACCCCAAGATTGCTAGAACTCATACAGCAATTCGGTAGCGTGGCAGGATACAAAATCAATGCCCAGAAGTCAGTGGCATTTCTATACACTAACAATGAGACAGAAGAAAGAGAAATTAAGGAGTCAATCCCATTTACAATTGCACCCAAAAGCATAAGATACCTAGGAATAAACCTCACCAAAGATGTAAAGGATCTATACCCTCAAAACTATAGAACACTTCTGAAAGAAATTGAGGAAGACACAAAGAGATGGAAAAATATTCCATGCTCATGGATTGGCAGAATTAATATTGTGAAAATGTCAATGTTACCCAGGGCAATATACACGTTTAATGCAATCCCTATCAAAATACCATGGACTTTCTTCAGAGAGTTAGAACAAATTATTTTAAGATTTGTGGAATCAGAAAAGACCCCGAATAGCCAGGGGAATTTTAAAAAAGAAAACCATATCTGGGGGCATCACAATGCCAGATTTCAGGTTGTACTACAAAGCTGTGGTCATCAAGACAGTGTGGTACTGGCACAAAAACAGACACATAGATCAGTGGAACAGAATAGAGAATCCAGAAGTGGACCCTGAACTTTATGGGCACTAATATTCGATAAGGAGGAAAGACTATCCATTGGAAGAAAGACAGTCTCTTCAATAAATGGTGCTGGGAAAATTGGACATCCACATGCAGAAGAATGAAACTAGACCACTCCCTTTCACCATACACAAAGATAAACTCAAAATGGATGAAAGATCTAGTGTGTATGTTCTGATCTAAAAGTAATCTTTGGTATTTTGACTTTATACTTTATCTTTCCATTTATTTTTTTAAAATTTTTTAAAAAGATTTTATTTATTCATGTGAGACAGAGAGAGACAGAGAGAGAGAGAGGAGAGCAGAGACACAGGCAGAGGGAGAAGCAGGTTCCACGCAGGGAGTCTGATGCTGGACTCGATCCTGGACTCCAGGATGGCGCCCTGGGCCGAAGGCAGGCACTAAACCGCCGAGCCACCCAGGGATCCCTATCTTTCCATTTAAATTTAAAAACTATTAGGCAATTTTTCTATGAAAGTGACATATTTACTAGACATCATGAAATAATGCATACAATTATTGTGTTAAATGGAAATCTTTAGGATGAATTTCTTAATTATATAATCTCATTTTAGCTTTACTTTTATGTTTAGCAGATATTAAGGTTTCATATAAACAGTAATTCCATGGAACAATCAGCAGAAGTGTTTCAAACTGTGTAATCTACTAGTTGGTGACACTAATTTAATAGCAATCATTGAGGTTGGCTTATATAAGGGACTATTATAGTTAGCTTTATGGGAAATAAATTATACCATGTACTACCAGGTTAATAATGGATGATATGCTAAACTATTTGACTTGTCTCTCTTAATAAGCATACTTGGTTTTGCAAATAGAAAAAGCTTCTAAGTCATCTATCCTATCAAATCTCCCTACATCTTGAGTAGCTAGCTACCTGCTATGTGTTATAACTTCTTGTACATTTGCATGTTCCATTTTAAATTCCAGTGTAGTTAACATTTTTCATTATTGTTGATATCAGGAATATTATTTGTTGTGGAAATGAAATCGTTTTCATATTTGTAGCAAATGTTTATATTCATTATACAACTTCTTGTTTTCTGGTATGTTTTAAAATCTGTACATTTTTATTAGTAAAAGGTACTTATCTTCTATTTTTGTATGTTTTCTGTTTTGCTAAAAATTTTCCAACATTAAAAAATAATTTCCACAGTTTTTGTAATTTTATTTGAACTATCAAGCTTATTCCAAGTCTGTATTCAAATGAAGGCTTTTTCTGGCAAGCCAAGAAATAAAGACCCCAGAAAAAATTTTGTAAAATTACCTTTTTCATTTTCTCCTTCTATTTGGCGTTACTTTCCTATGGTTATTTCTTTTTCAATTACATCCACATGTGGGCAAAGAAAGTTTGGAAGATCCAAGATTGCATAACTCTTCTAACTAGTGATCCTAGAGGAATAAAGACCCTCTCTTTCCCATAAAATATGTATCAAATCTCAGTAAAAACCCTAATTTGTTTGATTTGGTTCACAAAAGGAAGAGAGGACCTCTCAGTCACCCTAGAAAATCATCACTCTGAGCCAAGTAGTGGGTGTGGGAAATCTGATAGGCAGTCCCAGGTGGACCATATGCACTGAGAGAGAGAGAGATGGGCACAGAATATGCACACACTTAGAAATGTTTCTGAGAGCTGACATTTTGTTTGACTAACCCTGAAATTCATACTATTGTTTCATCATATAAAGGAATAAAGACCCCCGATCAAATACAAACAAATTATATCAAGATATTTTCAGATGAGATCCTTAAGTGTTTTCGAGTGGTTCTACCGGAAAGAGTGCATCAGTTAGCATGTAGTGTTCTATGACTGAAAAATCACATTTTCCTCCCACTATCTCATTTATTTCTTATCGTTTCCATTCTGTACTGAAATGCCCATCTCTTTATATACATGTTCACCTTTTTCACTGGAGTGTTTATTTTTAAAGTTTTTGTCTTTGATAATTCCAACAACTGGGACCTATCTAAGACTAGTTTTGTTTATTACTTTCTCTACTGATGGTACATCCATTTCTTGTTTCTTTGTGCATTTTGTAAGTTTTGGTTGAAGTTGGATATTTTCTGTAAGCTTAAACACTTAGGAAATCGTATCAATGCATGCAGACACATTTCTTTTTCTGCCAGGTTTTTACTGTGGGTTGTTGAGTCAGTCTATTTCAGAATTGATCTGGGTTTGGTCCTGTTGTTGCTATGGTTATTTGCACCTTACCACAGGCTTCAAATTCCTCTAATGTTACCTTGTTTTTAGTGTGGGAGTTGGATTGCTTAAGAATTTCAGGGATGTTGCCTTACCCTCAGTTTTAGGTCTTCCCTTTGTGACTACTCCTCGAGAAGATTATTACTCATGCTTCTAAATTTCCTCAGTGGTAAATTGTGTTGTCATTTAGTACTTGCTAGCCTAAGGTTTGGGGGTGGAGACGGGCCTACAGTAAATTTCCTATTGTCTTGATTTAGCCTCAGACTCAGGCAGACCTTGTATCCCTGAGTCATGAAGGTGAGGTTTTCTCAATGGTCCTCTCTGTGCTCCACTTTAGGGTGACTTGAATGGACTGAAGCTAGATTTCCTCATTCATGTCCTAGGAGTAGCGGGAGTATGTTTCTGATCCCTCTTCTCTCGGCTACAGTGGACCTTAGCCTGAGTTCCAAAGGCAACAGTGTTTGCGATTCTTCTCCCAGTATCTTGAGGCTTTGCCTCATGGGAAGAAAGTAAAGAGGATCCTTCTGAGGTGTGTCTTTCCACAGCATGTGCTGCTCCCTTCCTCTAGGTTTATACAACAAGAGATTCTTGTTCTGGCCCTTCATCCTGATTCCATCTTCCTCGTGCATAGCTGTCTTAGTCATTCCATGCCGCTATAATTAATCATCATAGCCTGGGGGCTTAAATAACAAACATTTTTCATAGTTGGAGAGGTAGAAAAGTCCAAGATCAGGATGCTGGCATATCTTGTGTCCTATAATGGCCTACTTCCTGATTTGCATCTGGTCTTCTTCTCTTTGTACCTTTGCAAAGAGAGAGAATGAGGAGAGTGTGTGAAAGAGAGTGAGAAAATGAGTGAGAGAGCTCTCTCATGTCTCTGCTTTTAAGGGCACTAATCTCACTCATGAAGGCTCTACTCTTCGAACCTAATGTACCCCCAAAGGCCCTGCCCCCTAACAGTATCACATTAGGGTTAGAACTTCACCATATAAGTCTAGGGGTGACATAAACATGCAGTCCATAACTACCCAATTAGGTTCATGGACAATAGCTTGGGAGTGAATGTGGATCTTGGATCTGAGGTTCCCAGGGTTTTATGTATCCTCATAATGGCCCACATTTGTCTTTAATAATTTTTTGAAAATATAACCTGCATTATTTGTAGCAGTTTGTATATCACATGGCATCTTCTGGATGTATGCAAATGCTTGTGATTGGTAACTCCTTGGAGTTGACTGTCTTCCCTTAGATTTCAGATTTTGCCTTGTCCTTATTTTTTTTTCTGAGAAGTTCAAGAAGAGTTTTGCTTTTTTAAAAGTTATCTCGTATTTTTTTTTGAATGGGTGGGATTAGCATACTTTCTAGTTTTGTTTTGTTTTGTTTTATTTCCATCTATGGCGAACCCAGAATTTACCTGCTATTTTAATTTATTATTATGAATCATTTTAATTTACAATGTTTGGGTTGCTTATTCATATTTTCCTCAAAATATTTATTGAACAGATAATTTTATAAAGTCTATGCTAGTTTTAGACAGCATACAAAAATAAATATAATCATTGTTGGGATAATGGGAAACTATTCCTCACTCTTAATGTTTTTTTTTTCACATGGAGGACATACCATTAGAATATCTTTGATATCTCCCTTCCTTCCTCCTTTATTTATGGGAAGATGAGTGGTATTTTGTCAGTGACTTTGAGAATAAACCTGGGAGTGTATAGCTCAGTCCACTATTTTTCTCTAATTTTACAAGTCAGATTACTGGGAGCCCACATTTGTTCTTCAGGACAGATTTTTTTTTCAAGCTGACTATACATGGTAATATCTGAAATAATTCCAAAGCTACCTATCGTTGGGTAAGTAAGTTTTCTATGGGATTCGGCATTAGAATTTGTCACTGCCTTTCAACTGTATCACCTTCATTGATAAAATAAAGCAATGATATTAACAATAATAAAGATTCTATTTTATATGCTGTATGCCTTATTATTCTTTGCCTATCTCAAGTAGATTTCTAATAAAGATAGATAGAAAAAGATATTACTTTCAAGTCCCTTCAAATAATAAGCAGCAGCATTATGACAGTCATTAATATTTCTTGATTGATGTGTTAATTTGCTAAGACCTCAATGCAATATCTAAAATAGTCCTCACGGGATCCCTGGGTGGCGCAGCAGTTTGGCGCCTGCCTTTGGCCCGGGGCACGATCCTGGAGACCCGGGATCGAATCCCACGTCGGGCTCCCAGTGCATGGAGCCTGCTTCTCCCTCTACCTGTGTCTCTGCCTCTCTCTCTCTCTCTGTGACTATCATAAATAAATAAAAGTTAAAAAAAATAATAATAAAATAAAATAGTCCTCACAATTGTTACGAGGTTGATAGGAATATTTTTTCTTACGGTATATTATGGCCACTTATCTAGTATCATCATGACTCATGATGATAACCTTTTAAAAATTCCTACCTCATAGAATTTTTAGCCGATCAGTTCTATTTATTCTGCTCTTCTCCATTGCAGCTGTTTTCAACATGTGTACTTATTCCTTGCTGTATAACCAGTTATCAACACCTTAGTGGCTTAAAAAACAATTATCAACTCATAGTTTCTGTGGATTGAAAATCTGGGTGAACCTTGACAAGAGGCCTCTTGCTCAGGATCTGTCACAGGCTATATCACTTAGTTGTCACCTGGGACTCCAGCCTCCTCAAAATGTGCCTGGGGAAGGATCTGCATCAAGCTCACTGACATGGTTATTGGCAGGTCTCAAGTCGTTCTTGACTTTTGGCCTGAGATAACAGTTGATTGCCTCATGGACAAGGTGGCTCACAACATTTTGAGAGATAAAGAGAAAGAGAGAAAGAGAAGTGGGGTGTGGGAAGAGGAGGAGGGTGCTAATATAAGTGGCATATCATCTCTGTTGCCATATTCTATGCATTAAAAGCAAGTGACTAGGTTAAGCCCACACTCAAGGGGAAAAGCTTATAGAAGTGCACGGGAGCTAGGAACTGGGACACATGAAGTGGCGGCACTTAGTGTTAACAACCATGATTATACATAAGACCTTGGTTTGTATTTTCACCACCCCACCTCTGACATTTTAAACCTAATGCCATCAGTCTTTGATTTCAAGCGCTTATCCTTTCCACTGTCTCACACATTGTCAGCCAATTCAACAGTGCTATTCAGACTTCTAGGGCTTTCACTTTTCTTTCTTCAACTCTCTGTATCTCTGTTTTTCTCTTCTTTTCTAAGCTCTAAAACTTTTATGGAATGTACTCATTATATTACTGACACTGTAGTCAAGAGCTGAAAATCTTGTTTTCTTTTACATTGCTCTTTGTAATAGAGTTTCTGAAGTTATTATAGGCAAGGAAAAGTGTACAAATAGAATACCATTTCATTATTGTATATGTGACCAATTTATGGATGCATAGCTTTGGGTGAACACTGTTGAAACTGTTCATCTTGAACCATTATAGGGTCCAGAAAAGCACAACTCCCTATTAAGCTTCAGGGTGGCTCAGCAGTTGAGCATCTGCCTTTGGCTCATTTTGTGATCCCCGGGTTCTGGGATCCCTGCAGGTAGCCTGCTTTTCCCTCTGCCTATGTCTCTGCCTCTCTCTCTCAGTGTCTCTCATGAATAAATAAATAAAATCTTTAAAAAAAAAAAACTAAAGCTCCAAAAAAATCATAGATTTTTAACCATTAGCCTTTACTCTACTAGTGGTTATTGTGGAATAAAGGATCTGATGGGTTTTACCACTTTGATTATCATATTCTCAATTGCAAAGATTCTTTAAAAAAAAAGTCAAGGGAGTAATACTAACAAAATCCATAGTAAGTTTTTTTTTAATACCAACATAAAATTTTAAAAATATATTTTCTAATGCTTTTAACCTCACCTTTTTCCTTCTCAAAACCAGATGACAACCTTGCTTCCTATGAGGGAAGTCTTTAGGCTCATCCACCAGTTTATCTTACTGTGTATCCATCCCTGTTTCTTCATTTTGCCTTCTCCAAAGAGATCAATTTCTGCCTATGCAAAGTAAAATCCTATCTCTATATGGTAAAGACTGACCCTTTATGTCTTTTCTAGCAAAGTAAGTACATCACATTTCTAGTTCACTGTGTATCTTTTCCTTTCCAATCAGTTTCTCTCCCTGAGCATATAAATGTGTTTAAGTTTTTAAGACCTTAAAAAAAAATTCTGCCATGATTCCACAACTCTTTATAGCAAGCTTTAAAAGGAAACCTTTGCTCCCAAACTACCTTTTTATTACCCATTCACTACTTAACCCACTTAAATCAGACTCTTGTACTCAACTTCCCAGTGAAACTTTTCTCGCTAAGGTTATCAATTATCAATGACATTTACTACTAAGTACGTTGAGCACTCTTTAGGCCTTATCTTAATTAAACTCTTCTGTGGGTATTTGACATTCTTGATCATTCTTTTTTTTTCCTTTGAAATTCCTCATGGACTTTACTAAGATCTTTATGTTGGCTCAAGCAGGCATCAGTTTATACCTGCCTTCAAAATTGCTCAAGGTAAAATGAATTCAGCCAAGCTTTATAAAACAGAACTTTGTGAGAGCTCATTCTTAAGTCAACTGTGCAGCAAAGTAAATTCAAAACCATTATCTGAGGTTAATTTTGACTGGCTTGCCTGGAGACACTCTTAAGGCTTCTCTCCTCATATACATTGGATGTTCTTCAGTTCCAGATGCTTTTATTTTTAGACTGTTCAGCTTCGTGGAAGATTATTAATCCCCGAATACATTGCTCAATGAATACCTTATAATAGTTTTCAAGTAATCATTTACTAGGGAATATAATCTTGTGTTTAACTTCTGTGACCTTTTAAAAAATAATCTCAATCTGAGAAATGATATTGAGGGAGGAATAGTGGTTAAATATATGCAAAATACCCCCTCTTTTAGAAAAGCCTGTGTACTACCACACTAATCTTTCCCTAACAAGAGGAGATGACATATATATATATATACTGTAATTTTGTTGATTCCATATAAATTGCTGTATGTGGAAGACACAACATGATATGCCATTAAGAACTTGTGTTTGGAATAAGACAACTCAGGGTTTGAATCAGTTCAGTGAAGTCTGAATAGGTAATCATGTAAAATATTATTTCCACTCACTAAACCTAAAGAAATCATAATAATATTCACCTTAAGTGTAAGTTTGCGTTCAATTTCAGAAAAAAGTCATGCCAGCAGTATTCAGTATACTATTTCATCTTGCTTGCACTAATAGTACTTTTAATATTACCACTAATATTGAAGTTCTCAGAAATCGGAAGCTTCTTTCAAAACATGTGCTCATAGGAGTTTATCATGAGACTATAGGACCTAGTCTCTGTTTATCAGCCAGCAAACTATGTGTAATGCCTTTTCTATATCTTGGGAATCCTCGTTTTTTTCCTATACGATCACCATGGTTTATAAGTTGTATATGGTTTATTTTAATAGTATTCACATGTATTTCCTAAAACGTGCGTGAGGAGTATATGTGTAAGCACCTCTTTTCCTCATTCACTCAAGATATAAACTTTTGGGGTTAGAAACTTTTTGTTCTTGTGTTTTGGTTAGATTTTTAGATTTTTAGGGTCATTAGTTTATACAATAAGTGATCATTAGGAAACATTTCAAAAACAATTACCAATTGTATGCATACATAAACAAATGATGAAATGCAGTATATTATGACTATTTGGAGTTTTATCTTATATCTGTTCAAGATTGTATCAATAATTTTAATAAATCTATGTAAAATATAAAATTTGTAGATGACACTTGCAGGAAAGCGCAACAAAGATACCTGGTAAAATTGTATGTAAAATTTTTACCTTTTGGGCACCTAAAGTAGCTCAGTCAGTTAAGCATCCAACTCTTGATTTTGGCTCAGGTATGGTTCAAAATTTCTCTGTGCAAAAACACAATGAAGAAAATAGAGCTTAATAGCAACACAAGTAAAAATAACTTTGGGATTTTTAAGCTTAAATGGGTTATAGGATTTATACTTCCAGGAACATGCAATAGACATATTTTTCTTCTTCTTTCATTTTAATGCAACTAAAAATCCATCAAATTATATTTAAAACAATTAGAAGATGACTCTGAAAGTTGAGGGAAAGAAGACAAATCAGGTAGGGATCTGGGGATACAAGGAACTTCATTGTAGTGAAACTCCTGTCTTTATTTATTTGTTTAACCTCATATATCACATGCATATTTAGAACTGAAGAAACTAGA
This sequence comes from Canis lupus familiaris, assembly GCF_011100685.1. Lineage (NCBI taxonomy): Eukaryota > Metazoa > Chordata > Mammalia > Carnivora > Canidae > Canis > Canis lupus. The sequence continues at coordinate 45,918 of NW_023330864.1, read as the reverse complement.
ACTAGAAATACCAAGGAGCAGACAAAAGAAATGTCCCAACAAAAGTCTTTTCTCTCTAGCCAAAGGATCAGGAAAGAGTAGCCTAACATTACAGAAAACTTGTAGACAAAAACTGTGTTTTCCAAACCAACACCCCCAAAAATTGTTGCCACCCACCCACATCCCTGCCAGGACAGGCCCAGTGGAAAGCCTAAAATTTTGTATTCCCTAGGCTGAAATGATATTATCAGGTTCCTAATTGACATTTATAGAAAAGTCTACCAAACACCCACAGAATTCATAGTCTCTTCAAGTGCTCGTGAAACACATACCAAGATAGACCAGAATCTAGTCCTTAAGAAAAAATCTCAACAAATTTAAAAGAATTTAATTTTTTTAAAAGCATGTTCTCTGACCTCAATGACATAAAACAGAAAGACAATGAGAAAATTCCCCAGACACTAGGAAACAAAACAGCACACTTCTAAATAATCTATGGGTCAAAGAGGAGCTCTCAAGCAAACACACACACACACACACACACACACACACATACACACACACACGTGTTGAAGTGAATGAAAAGGAATCCAAGAAACCATAACGTATTAAAATATACGGGAACATTTGTAGCAAAAAAATGCATATATAAGAACAATAGAAATGTCACAGATAAACATTCTAAGCGTCCATCTTGTATCAGTCACCTTGGGCTACCAAACAGAAGACTATATAGGCTGGGTGGCTTAAGCAACTGAAATTTCTTTTCTCACAGTTCTTGAGACTGGATGTCCAAGATCAAGGTGCCAACAGGATAATGTCTGGAAAGAACTCTCTCCTTTGACGTAGATGGTTGCCTTTTCACTGTGTCCTCACATGGTGGAGACAGAGAACAAATTCTCTGATGTCTCTTCATCTAAGGACATGGATTCTATTGGATCAAGGCCTCACCTTTTTTTTTTTTTTTTAAGGCCTCACCTTTTTGACCTCATGTAACCTTCTTCAATTTCTCATCTCCAAATACAGTCACATGAATTTGGGGATCAGGAGGATAAACACTCTATAACATGCATCATGAAATGAAGCAAAGTGAAGTCAAAGCAAACAGAAGGAAGGTTATAAAGATATAAGTAGAAATAAATGAAATTTTAAAGAGAAAAAGCAATAAAGTCAATGACATAAAGACCTGATCCATTGTAAAGATCAACGTATCAGATAAATTTCTTGACAAATAAGAGATAAAACACGAATTATATTTGAACAGGAACATCACTATAGACCTGAAGATTTATTAAAAGTGTAAGAGAATACTGTAAAAAAAAACCCTGCACATATATATCCCTTGAAAATCACAAGCTACTACAATTAAGTATAAGTCCAATAATTTGAATCGTCCTATAACTATTCAGGAAATTGAATTTCTTTAAAAACAACTGAAAAAGAAAACTCTATGTTCAAATGATTTTCTTGGATGAGAATATCCACAATATCTAAAGAATGGATTCTACACAGTTTCTTATAGGAACAAAAGAGGAAGAAATTCTCCCAATTTTTGTTTCTTTTTTGGTTAAATTAGAATTTTGCTGATACCAAAGCAATAAGAGGACTGCCCAAAAGAAAAGAAAAGAAAAAAGGAAATAGATACAGAGAAAAATCCTAGTGTCTGTCATGTATATAGAAGCAAAATTTGTAACAAATATTACCAAAAAATATTTAGCAATATATAATAACTTTGCAGAATGCCCAAATTGAATTTGAATTCATTCAAAATGATCCATGACAGTAAGAGATTAAAGAAGATAAAGTCCACGTTCATATTAACTGAAACAGAGAAATTGACAAAATTCAACACACATTCATTATAAAAACTGTCAGAAAAAGAGGAATAAGGGACCATTTTGAAAATTTCATAAATAAGTTCTACAAAAGGCCTTCCACTAACATTGTTCTTAAAGTTGAACTAACAATGCTTTCTCTCTAAGATCTGTAATGAGGCAAAGACATTACTGTCATCATCATTAAGCAATAGAGAACTAGAAGTTCTAGTTAATACAATAGGACAAGGAAAGGAAATAAAAACATACAGACCAGAAGGGAAATCATTAAAAGTGTCTCCTTTTACAGGTGACATGATCATCTCTGCTTAAATCCCTAAAAGTCTATAATTTTTAATAATCATTTTTAAATTATTGAGATAATCTACATAACATTGTATGAGCTTCCAGTGTACAACATAATGATATGTTTATATTGTGAAATGCTCACCACAGTAAGTCAATAACATTCATCACCATATGTAGTTACAGTTTTTTTTCCTGTGATAATAACTTTTAAGATTTACTTCCTTACCAACTTTCAGATAAATTTTTAATAATCATAAAAGAAATCAAGGCATGTCTAAGTAATTGAAGAATCAGAGACATGTCTTGCTCATGGTATGAAAGCTTCAACATAGTAAAGTTGTCTGCTTTGCCCAAATTGAAGAGGTTAGGGTACTTCCTATCCAAATCCCAGCAAGATTCATTCATTCATTCATTCATTCATTCATTCTTTATTTTATTTTATTTATTTATTTATTTTATTTTTTAGGTATATGGGGCGGAACAGAGAAGAGAGAGAAAGATTCTTAAGTTCTAAGTCCAGCCCAGAGCCCAACAAAGGGCTCAGTCTCACAACCTGGAGATCAGAATCAAGAGTCAGACACTTAGCAAACTGAGCCACCGAGGCACATTGCAAGAATCTTTATTATAATATAGTTACTTATAAAATTTATATGGAAGACAAAAGAAATAGAATAAGGAAAGGAAGAAAAGGAGGGGCATTATACTATCCAATTTTAGAACTTCCTGTTTCGCTATAGTAACCAAGACTGTATGATGTTGACACACACAGAGATAGACACAGAGATCAGTGGAATTGAATAAAGAATTCACAAACAGACCATACAGATATTTTTCAACTGATTTAATACTTGAAGTGACAGATGCAATTTAAGGGAAGAACAAGAGCTTTTGCAAGAAATGGTACAGAAGCAATTGGACATAGATTGCCAAAAAAAAAAAAATCTTCAGGATCTAAGGCTAAGCAAAAGTTAGTTCATTTGATACAAAAAGCATGACAAATAAAAAAGAAAACTGGATCAATTTGCTTCATCAAAATTAAAAATTTGCTCTATAAATATCATATAAGAGGACAAAAATTCTAGGTACAGGCTAAGAGAAAATAATTATAATTCATTAGAGATGGTAAATAAGTAAGTTTAAGATGTTCAACATCAGTAGCCTTTAGGAAGTTTATTATTAAAACTAAAAAAAGAAGAGTACCTGGGTGGTTCAGTTGGTTGAGCCTCCAACTCTTGGCTTAGTTCAAATCACAAGCATCAGGATTGTAAGATAGAGCCCCTCATAGGTATCCACACTTAGCACAGAGTCTGCTTGAGAGATTCTCCTCCTCTGCCCCTCACCTGCTGTGCGCTCTCTCTCTCTCTCTCTGAAATAATAAATGAATCTTAAAAAAATAAAATGGTACCACACATGTATCAATATCACTAAAATAATAAACAGTGACACCAGTAAACAATAGTAAGGATCTGGAGTAACTTAACTCACGGTGATGGCGAGAATGTAAAATAGTACAGCCATCTTGCAAACCTTTGGCAGTTTTTTTTAATTTTATTTATTTATTCATGAGAAACACACAGAGAAAGGCAGAGACAAAGGCAGAAGGAGAAGCAGAGGGCTCCTACAGGGAGCCCAATGTGGGACTCAATCCCAGGACCCTGGGATCACACCCTGAGCCAAAGGCAGATGCTCAGCCACTGAGCCACCCAGGTGCACCCCTTTGACAGGTTCTTAAAAAAGTAAACATGCAAGTATTCCATGTACCAGCACTTAGATTCCTGATCATTTATATTAGAGAAATGACAACATGTTGATACAAAGCCTAAACCTGAATGCTTATGCTTGCTTTTTTTTAAGAATCAAAAACTGGATTCAAATGTCCTCCAACAAAAAAACAGTTAAGTAGACTGCAGTTCCTTCATACTATGGAGTACAACTGAACAATTACAAAAAAACAACAAACATATAATGTTTGTCCTTCTCCGACTGACTTACTTCACTCAGCATAATACCCTCCAGTTCCATCCACGTTGAAGCAAATGGTGGGTATTCGTCATTTCTAATAGCTGAGGAATATTCCATTGTATACATAGACCACATCTTCTTTATCCATTCATCTTTCGTTGGACACCGAGGCTCCTTCCACAGTTTGGCTATCGTGGCCATTGTTGCTATAAACATCGGGGTGCAGGTGTCCCGGCGTTTCATTGCATCTGTATCTTTGGGGTAAATCCCCAACAGTGCAATTGCTGGGTCGTAGGGCAGGTCTATTTTTAACTGTTTGAGGAACCTCCACACAGTTTTCCAGAGTAGCTGCACCAGTTCACATTCCCACCAACAGTGTAAGAGGGTTCCCTTTTCTCCGCATCCTCTCCAACATTTGTGGCTTCCTGCCTTGTCAATTTTCCCCATTCTCACTGGTGGGAGTTGGGATCTCATTGTGGTTTTGATTTGTATTTCCCTGATGGCAAGTGATGCAAAGGGAATATAAGGGAAGGGAGAAGAAATATGCGGGAAATATCAGAAAGGGAGACAGAACGTAAAGACTGCTAACTCTGGGAAACGAACTAGGGGTGGTAGAAGGGGAGAAGGGCGGGGGGTGGGAGTGAATGGGTGACGGGCACTGGGGGTTATTCTGTATGTTAGTAAATTGAACACCAATAAAAATAAATTAAAAAAAATAAACTCTATGCCCTGCAAAGGCCAAAAACAAAAACAAAACAAAAAACAAACAAACAAACAAACAAACAGAAAACTACTGATACATGCAACAACCTGTATATTTCTACCGAGAGGGAAATAAACCTCAAAAGGTAACATACTGTTTTGATCCCGTATATATGACATTCTTGTAATTATAATATAATAGATAATAAAAAGAGATTAGTGGTTGCCAGGTGTTTGAGGGTGTGAATTTGAGAAGGAAGTTGGTATGTTTATATGAAGAAAAAATGAGGGATCCTTGCGGTGAACTACATTTTTGTTTCTTGATGGGATCAGTGTCAGTATTCTGGTTGTGATATTGTACTATAGTTTTGCAATCCATTCTGTCTTTGGAAGGAACTTAATAATGGATCTATAAGAACTCTCTGTATTATTTTTGCACCTGCACGTGAATCTTAAATTATCACAAAATAAGAAGCTTAGCTAAAAAAGAAAAAAAAATACAGAGGCATGTGTCTTACAAAATTTCAAGCATGATCTATAACACCCTTAATATTTAGGAAAAAAAAGATATCTTTTTGGCATTTAACATGCATAGTCCAAATCAAGCCAGGATGACTGGATTTAATTCTTCATAAACACCTTGAGTGTTTTAGACTAATTGGGGTTTATTTATAACTGGAAACAGGAATGAGTAATAATTTAAAACTGTATGATATGCTGAATTAGCAACTATATTCAAATATTTGAAAATTTATACAGTCATATTTTCTTTTTTCTTTAAATGAATACTGGAAGTAATGGCAGAAGTATCAGTGACACAGGTTTCATTCATCAAAGAGGAATTACTATTTATAATATTTAATACCTATTAATTGATTTTTACCTGGGGATATTATAAATACTTGATGTATATAATTCATTTAGTCCTGAAAACAACATAATGTGATCATTAATTATACTACCCACATTTTACAGATGATGAATATAGAGGGTTAATATTGGCCTGTAGCAGGGTTAACTTTTGAGTCAAAACAGTTTGACATTGAAGCTTTTGCTATTAATAATTGTGCTATAGTATTTTTGCTATATGTTAGTATGTTTTCCAACTACAGTGGAATGAACTAGAAATACATAACCAGGGGCAGCCCCAGTGGCCCAGTGGTTTGGCACTGCCTTTGGCCCAGGGTGTAATCCTGGAGTCCCGGGATTGAGTCCCACATCGGGCTCCCTGCATGGAGCCTACTTCTCCCTCTGCCTGTGTCTCTGCCTCTCTCTCTCTCTCTCTCTCATGAATAAGTGAATAAAATCTTTATAAAAAAAGAAATACATAACCCAAGAAAGTTTATTAGCCTCTTTATTCACTAATCCTGTCATTTGACATCTATAGACATATTTCCGAATTTCCTTAATTCAGATAATGTCAGCAAGTTTCCTTGAACAGTACTTTTGTTGTTTGAAATAATGTAATTGGAAGAACATCTTATATTAAAATTTATATGAATAAGAATGTATAAAAATTAGGGATCCCTGGGTGGCGCAGCGGTTTGGCGCCTGCCTTTGGCCCAGGGCGCGATCCTGGAGACCCGGGATCGAGTCCCATGTCGGGCTCCCGGTGCATGGAGCCTGCTTCTCCCTCTGCCTGTGTCTCTGCCTCTCTCTCTCTCTCTGTGTGTGACTATCATAAATAAATAAAAATTAAAAAAAAAACTTTAAAAAAATCTTTAAAAAATGTATAAAAATTAAACATAAAATGACGTCTTTAAATGTATATTTTTCTCTGTATATGTAAATTTATATATATGTAAGAATATAAATATATAAATGTATATATAAGAATATATAAAACTTAAACATAAAAGGATATTTCTTTAAATATATATTTTCTCTATATGTATTCTTGATATATATTATATGTAAATATGTATTCATGATTATATGTTACATATTATATATATATACACTATGTAAATGTCAATCAGGAAAAATATTTCCTCATATTCAGACTTATGCCTGATTTTGTTTAATAATGAAAGCATTGTATACTTTTCAGTTGTTTTGATAATCTATAAATCTTGTTGCCTTGGAGCATCTAATTCATTGATGCTTAGGTGAATGCATGTCCACTGTATAGAATTCATTTTTTTAATGCAATTTTGAACTATGGGACTTGAAATCCAAGCAGTTTAAAGGGAAATATATCTTCTTAATTTCATTAGCTCTTGGTTGTAATTGTTGACTTATTATAATAGAGTTTTATGAAATGGAGGTCACAATCAGACAGGGCTGTGGGGACAGGGGAGATTTTCCTTTCTGTCACATGTAAAGTCTAAAAAATAAGAAGAGAGAACAAACATTGGCCTACAATACAACCCACATCTGGAACTCCTCTCTTCATAAAAGTTTGGTTGGAGTAATATTGGAGGATTTAAGAAAAATGCCTGAGGAAGTTCCATCTTTTGTCGTGTTTAGTTCTTTGCCTCCTACACCAACCTTATTGCAGACATATTTATGGAATCTTATTTAATCTGGTTATTCAGAAGGAGAAACTTGCTTTAACTATTCTAAATTACCCTGCATTTTTATTTTATGTGAATAATATTCACTTTGGAGAGGACAGTCTTAATATGGGGTAGCACTGTTGCCAAAAGCTATAGTGAAACATCTTTTTTTATGATGATATTAGAATCACAGCAGACCCAAGAAGGCCAACAGAGATTATATAAACAGAACCAGGGGGTTTTCAGAAACAATGATAGCTGATGTTGGCTGTCATGTCAGGGTAGATGGCCATACAAATTAGAATATGATATTGTCATTGCATATGAGATACATCAACCAATGACATCATCACAAGATATAGGCAGATATCTACTCAGAGGAAAATCTGGACCAGTATTTTCTTAGCAGAGGCTACAGAAAATAAGTGTGGGATACTATTTTCACTTTACCTTCACAAGGTTAAGTCATATGAGTCTACTGTGAATCCACTCCATATCTTGAGAAGGAGTAGTAAGATAAATGTGGAAATTTTAAAGAATGTATTTTACCTAAGAGACTATAAGTTTCCTTACGGATCTATGTGAGTTATTGAATTAGAATAACTTTCATAGATTTTAACAAATACTAATCTCTCCTATCATGTGAGAAAATTTAAGGGTAATAAATGGTTTAGATACATGAAAAAAGGACAGAAAAAGATATGTTGCCTGTATATCTTAATATAATATCAGCAAATTAGGATCCCCATATAACAATGGTAAAGGGTTATAAATTGGGGGGGGGAAGGCTATACTAAAGAAAGATTATAATTCTATAGAAAGATCAGGGAAATTTTCACATGCAAGAAAGAAAGCCACATGTATAAAATTACTGGGTGAACAGAGATGCATCCGATGCTACTGGTTGGGGAGAGCATTTATACAGAGGAATGAGCCTTGTAATATACTATACATTACTATACGTTTCAGTTTGTATTTGAACGAAGGAGTTTAGAATCGTCAACATTTGAGGTGCAAATGGAGCTATGAATAACAAGATTGGGCTAGAGAAATATAAATAATTATGTCATAGATGGTGCACTTAAATGTTTCACAAAAAGAAAGGCTATGGTTTAATTTGTTGTTTTGGCCTTGATCATTCTCCAATAGTATGAAAATTTGATGTAAAAAGGTAAGATACCTGAGAGGGAGGATTACTTGAGAAGTAGTAGTTGTAGTCCCAGAGAGTCAAGATGAAGACCAATTTAAAGTAAGTAATCAACTGTACGGATAATTAGGTGAAAAGGTATTTGAGAGAGACTTAATGGGAGTCAGTCAGTTGTTGGCTAAGCTTATCGATAAAGTAGAGATCTGGACTACTTCTTGAATCTGAGTTTTATGATTGGGTGGAAATTGATGCCATTGCATAGTTAGCAAAAGCAGGCATGAGGTAGATTTGAGCTAAGGAATAGGTCAGGGTCAAAGAAGAGAAATGAACTTACTTTTCTCATGTTGAATTCTTGTTATCATTAGCCACATCTAATAGGAGGTGTCCCACAAATATTCTGTTCAGAATCTCAAAACTAGAGATCTGAATGTGCTGGTTAGTTACATAGCTGTCATCTTTACATCTTTCTCAACTTACTCTGAGGAAAATTAATATATTTTATTAATCTTTGAAGCCTCAAATGACTGAAATATCACATAAGTTGTAAGTTCTTATGGTTTCTTTCTCAAAAAATAGTTACAGTGAACTCAAGTTTCTTGTACTGTTCTAGTATTCTTATATTTCCTATGGTGTGGAGGTTGCGAATGCCTAAAGTTTTAAATTGGCATAGAATGCTTAAAATTATGGTAACATATTTGATTGAAGTATTCATGATTGTCCAATTATAATGATAAAAATAAGATCATGGGGAAAAAAAATAAAAACTCTTTTTAGTCCTTAGTGGCAGATTGATATGTGACCATTCATTTGAGCAAAAGAAATTTTCTACATTTCTTCATAAACTGAAACTAATGTGGTTATTTATATGATGAAATAGAAAGTAGACTTTAAAGATTGATTCAAATTCAACTGGAATAAGACATCAAATCAATATATTGAAATTATTCTATCATCCATCTTTTCTTGAATGGATTATATTGTTTTAGAAAAAGGTTAGTTTATATTTTCATTCATTCTGATTAACTAACAATCTTGCCAAAAATGGAATGCCATGGATAATGCATCAGTATACTCAACTCAAATGTTCAATATTATTCTTAATACAATAGCTTGTAACACCCAATAAAGTCACTTTCTTTGACATGAACTAAAATATCTAATAAAGGGGTGACAAAAGCACTAAAATGAAAGCCATCATTATATTGAGTTAGAAAGAGATTTATTTAACTGGTTAGGATTCTCACTAGAAATAACTGCATTCAATTTGTTAATAGTACTGTGAGGTTTTTATAGCTGCAATTTTTTTAACTGTTCCACTGATAGGTTCAACATTCACAGGACTAGCTTTAGTTCCACCATCAACTTGCTGTGTGAATTTCAAATTTACATTTGGCAAAAAACAGGAAATTACTTTACCTACAGTGCTTATTCTGAAATATAATTTAGGATATGGTGTTTATTCTTCTGTTTTTTAATAGCATCTACTGAGAAATCACTTTTATTGGGAATCCAAACAACTGGAATTTATTTCATGTTCTATAATTTTATGAGAAGCAACTGAAAATAAACAGGCTGATACCATGACTGTATTCATAAAAGGAACTTAGAGACTATGGTCAGTACAAAACCTATATTAATGATCCTACTTTCGGCAACAAAATACTGGATGTGTATGAAACAAACACATGCATATTAAAGATGCCTATTACTGATTGAACTATTAGAGGAAGATGATAACCTATTTTCTGAGAATTTTGGCTCTGGCATCTAACTGCCCAGATTTGAAACATTATGGCTCACTGTTAATTATAGCATAAATGCAGGTTATGTTACTATAACTTTAAAAAGTTGTAAAAAAAAAAAAATATAATATACATACACAATATTTGATCTTGAATTCATTAGAAACCTTTATTCATTTTTGAAAAATAAACATAAAATAACTGATAATAATCATCTCCATTTTATAAGTAATCTCCATTATTAAGTAAGGAAACTGACATAACCATGGTTGAGGAGCATCCCAGATTTATCAGCTAGTATGTCTACAAACTATGTTCTCACACTGACTTAGTCACCATAGATACCTAGCATATTTGTTTTATTAAGAACACTGTTGTACCTGTATTACTGCAGAATAGGAAACAGGGCAACCTATATATCTCATAGGACTCAAAGAAATATTCTGTATCTAGAGAATATAGTCTGAATTGAAAATTATAAATATAATTTCTGTATCCAAAAGGTATTACCAAAATAAGAATTGGGCTTTTAGTTGATGATAAATTAATGCAGTTTTTAGGTGCTATTTACTAGAAAATACCAGATAATCCTAAATAGCTATTGTCATTATTATTCTTTGGGTATACCTAACTCTGCTGTTTAAAAAAAAAAAAAAAAACTAAACTAAACTAAATTTGCATTTCTCACTCTTTCCTTATTGGAGTTAATGAATTACAGTTATAGATTCATTGCATTTATGTAGATCTCCCTCTGATTATTTTTCAAAACTCTGATGTATATTTTATTATTCTCATGTCTAAATGTCACTTCAGTGGCCAGTAGACCCATGGAATACACATGCAGCCTATACTTTCTCTATGGTTGTTCAGGAAGTCTTAATACATTTGGTTTTGTTTACTCATTTGTTCTAATTATCTATAGATATCTGCATTTGTGGACTTGCTCATGTTTCATTTGTATTGGGAAATAGAAATTCTATAGGTATACATATATACACACATATATATGATGAAGTATTACTCAGCCATCAAAAAGAATGAAATCTCGCCATTTGCAATGATGTGGATGAAGCTAAAGCATATTACGCTAAGCAAAATAAGTCAGAGAAAGACAAATACCACATGATTTCACTTGCATATGGAATTTAAGAAACAAATAGTTGAACATCGTCTATCTCTTTCATTTTCACCACTTACAATATAATGATTATGTTTCAAATCTCCCCTCCTTTTTTAAAATTAAAAATAGGGAGCATTTTTTCATGAATGATGACAATGGCACTCTACCATAGTGATCTTCCTCCAAAATGCTCGTAGCCCTGTATTATCATAAGGAAAATACCTGAAAACTCCCAATAGAAAGACTTCCTACAAAATGCGTGAGCCAATACTTCTAAAATTGTGAAGGATTTCTAAGAATCAGTCATAGTCAAGAGGAACTTCAGCAAGATGACCACTAAAGGTAATGTGGTATGGTGGATGGGACCTTAAAACAGAAAAAGTACATCAAGTAAGAACTAAGGAATCCTGAAAAAGGTATACACTTTAGTTAACAATAATGGTTGGTTCACTATTTATGCATGTTAGCTAACAACAATATTGGTTCATTAATTGTAACAAGTAGACCATATTAATGTAAGATGCTGATAATAGAAGAATTTCAATGTAGAGTATATGGGAATTCTCTGTAGTACGTTTACAGTTTTTCTCTCAAACTTCAATTGTCCTAAAGTGAAAAGTATATTTAAAAAAAAAAGACTTTAGAATGTCTTTGGTTTTGGTTTTGCTTTATTTTCACGTTCCTGAGGCTCCCACTCTGAAACTTTAAAACAACGTTAAAAAGTCTGCTAATAAGTATATACATCAATCTCAGGTAAAGTAAAAATTGACGTTTCCATATCACACATGCTTAAAAGAATGAAATAAAATTTCCCAAAGTGCAGTGTAAGACGGTTACTTAAATGCCCTTCGTAGACTCTGAAAGAGAGATTAGCAGGAACATAGATTGCTAAACTGCCTCACTGCACTGATACTCCATGATTGACTTCCTGTGACAAATAGTAAATGAGATTTTCTTTTTTAAAGACTACAATGCCACAGTGACTAGTTTTTCTGCCCCAAGCATTGTAGGTAACCCAGAAGCCAAAATAATGTCTCTCTCTCTCTCTCTTTTGAGAAAGAAACATCACTTTTATTTATCAACAGAAGAGATTAATTTCAGCACAGTTGATCTCCATGAATACATTTTCCTTCAGACATTGCCAAGGTCAATGGAATTTGACTTGTCTGGTACATTTGTGCTGGATATACAGTTTAAGCCTTCCAAAAGCAAATATAACTTACAATCTATCAAGGTTACTTTTTAAAGTTCAAGTTGAATATTTCTGTTTTGAGCTCAGCCTTTGCAAGCTCTGCTGGTTTTTTCTCTTTGCCATATCCCTTGACTTTTTTTTAAATGTACCTAAAATTTCTGATTATATTGATTCAGATTTTTTAAGGGAAGTAGAGATTATTGGATCAAGATGGTGAATACCTATGTGCCCTGAGCTTCTAAGCATAAACTCACATTGATGTTTATCTTAATTAGAATAATACTATAATGAAGAAATTAGATTTGTCTATATCTGGAAGAATGGGTGATTTGGTGGACTTTGTAGATCATGTGCCTTATGTGATTGGTCTATGTATACTTTTAAATGGATCGCATCAAACAGTATAAAAAGTACAGTAATGAAATAATGTGCACAGCTGAAAAATAAAAGTCTTGAACTTATATACTTTACATCATTTAGTTTTAAGCTAAATTTAAAATTCTAGATATTTATCTTCACATATTCAATCCATTTGAAAATACCTCTAAGTTTTTGTGATTTATGATTGGTCTGGATGAAGGGCTCCATTGAAGCTGTTTCTCCAAAGTCTCCAATTCCCATATACTCAGTTAAAACAGTTATGAGCTTTGACATATAAGAGTTCTGTTGTATATCTAAAGAGTAACGGGATCCCTGGGTAGCGCAGTGGTTTAGCGCCTGCCTTTGGCCCAGGGCGCGATCCTGGAGACCGGGATCGAATCCCACGTTGGGCTCCCGGTGCATGGAGCCTGCTTCTCCCTCTGCCTGTGTCTTTGCCTCTCTCTCTCTGTGACTACCATAAATAAATAAAAAAAAAGTAAAATAAGATTGGGTCCATCTGGAGTGGTATATTAGTAAATGAATATTACTTTATTTTCAGTTAAAAAAACCTCTTCTTCGATACATAGACTTCTCTATCAATGCACAATATAAACATTTTGCAGTGTTCATTTGGAAATGATGATCTGCAATAATATAAATGTGACATTTTTAAAAATGGGAATTTCAGACACTGAAAGAGATAATATTACAGAGGTTAATCATACAAATAATTTAGCTTTCTCCTTGTTTCTTTCAAAACATCTATTACTCCTCTCCTTTCCTTTGATGATGGAACTTTTCATTTATTTTGAGAATTGTCCCTCCTGTACACTGATGTGATCTACAAATGCAACCTTCATATAGGAAACATCATGGTAGACTTCTGAGACCGGCCAATGTGTGCCATCCCCATTTAGTTAAGAAAAGGATATTTGACCAAAACTGAAATGTCATATTTATTTTAACAAATTGAAAGGGATACAGAAAAAGGTGAAAAATTTCCATAAACATTATTTACAGTAAATCCTAGCTCTTCTAGTGTTTATTTGTGCTACTGTGTAGAGACCTCTTTCAAGAGAATGGAATCTACATAGGCACACATAGCCAAAAGACAGATGAAATATGACTGAAGAACAGTTTTGTTTGGTTTGGTTTTCCCTTCAGGAAATTTTTGGATCCTTTCTCAAGTCTTGTCTAAGATTATTTATTGCTTGAGCTTCTTAGTTAGATTTTGAATATGTTTGATTTGGATTCCTGTCATTTTTATTGGAAAATAACTGATTCATACCTGAAAGTATGAGGATGGCTACTTCCTTGACCTGTGGTCTTGGTCCTTTTGTGTGTGTGTGTGTGTGTGTGTGTGTGTGGTGTGTGTGGTAGAGTAATATTGCATGGGATAGTCTATGACAATTAACTTACGGGAAAAGGGAAAACAGTTAGGAAAAGGGGCCTACAACAGTGCTTCTGAATAAAATGACAATATAAACTATCTCACTAAAGAGAATACCACCTATGCTTTATAAAATTGTTTAGAATGATTGATTTTAGAATGAGAAGCAGAGTGTGCTCATGAGCAGAAGAGGGGCAGAGGGAGAGGGACAAACAGACTCGGTGCTCAGCACCGAGCCCAACACAGGGCTCAATCTCACAACACAGAGATCAAGCCCTGAACTAAAATCGAGTTGGACATTTAACCAACTGAGCCACCAGGCACCCCTCACCTTAAGCTTTTTAGGAAGTCATAGAATAGTTTCTCTGAGGATATAATTTGTTAAGATCCACTTTGTGACAATGGCCACTGAAAAATCATAGTTCTTTTTTTAAAAAAATCTACCCTCAAAATTATATAGTCTCCTTTGAATTCTTTTGTATTGGAAAAATACTAATTAGTCTGTGTGGGAATACAGTGAAGAAATTAAATGTTTACATGCCAAATCAGTAAAATCTAAATGGGCAGAATTGAAGAATTCTGCCAATAACATTTAGCGCCATTTTTCATCCAATAGAATTATGACCCCATTTTGATGTTGAAATTAATGTTATGTTTTTATGGCAGAGACTCTTTATTTCCTTTAACTTCTGGATGAAGTGATGTATACTTCTGGATTTCACAATTAAAGAACCAGCATTTACTAAGTTATAATTAAATTTAATTAATATGTATGAATGTTTTTCCTCTTACTAAAGGAAGAAAATATTGGAATTAGTTTTAGAGGATAACGTGCCAATTTAATACAGATATCAGACTCATAGTATTGAAATTTTGGCACATGTTGCTTTTTGGAATATTCCAGTAAATCAAATAATTTCATGTGGTATATAAGCTTAATGGCATTTGAAACTGCAGTGCCCTGGCTTGTTTTAAATCAGAATTAAAGATGTGCCAACCTGTCACAACGCCTATGCACAAAGTACACTACAGTTCTCCACACCCCTTTGAGTTCATATCAATCATTTCAAAATTACATTTTTTCCTCAGAATGAGCTGTCACTACCAATTTGAATAGTGGCTGTTGAACTGGAATTCATCCAAATTTTCAGCAAGCCATTTGGTTCATTATATCACAAACTAAATGACTTGCAAAACCATATTTTTTCATACTGTTTTCAAGCAAATACAATACTATCTCTTCAAAGATTGCTGCAATAAATTAAGATATTTTTATTCAAATATCTATTAAGACTTCTATTTTGTTCCTGCCTTTGTGCCGTTTCTGATTCACTTTCCAAAAATGAGCCAAATGCATCAAATGCATTTCTTAATATCAAATGTATTTTGATTCAGCAGGACTTTACCTCTGGTTTATCTGTGATCACCAAATTACACAGCAATCTTTGTGATGTCTCACCTCGGTTCCTGTTATAAATGTGTACAGCCTAGAGGCTATATGATAAAGATGCTGTTCAGGGTAAAATAGTATTTGTGAAACACGCATCTGAATACAGAGTTTTGTTTTGTTTTGTTTTGTCTTTTTTTCTCATTTTGCCACATTTACCATACCTGGCATTTCATAAAAATCTTATGATTTAGGATTATTTTTGTATTGTATCGGTCACAAAGTGTGACACAGTCTGTTGCATGGGACAGAAATTGTGCAATCAGCTGCAATGTTTCTTAGCAGAAAATATCTTGCTGTCCCCCTTCTTTTTAGGTTTCTGTTTTCATTTTATTCGAGAAATAATATATAAGGTTTTATTTTTTCTTCAGGAGGAAAATATCAACCACAGTGATTTCAATCTATATGATTTGAACATAAAACTTTGTTCAAATAAATTCTGTAAACTCCTATGTAAATTATATTGGTAGATTACACCAGTGATATCAAAGAAATATGACAGAAAACATGTTTCACAATTTCTGGCAAAGATTAATACCTAATACCTTGGAGGTATTGTTGAGGTAAAATAAATAAAGTCCTGATTGGGATATTCAATTACAGGTTGAAGACCTCAATCTGACCACTACTTGCTGTGTCACGTTGAGTTCCTTGTGTTACTTATCTCTGTAGATATCACTACTTCACTCAGAAAATGGAGCTAACAGAATGGTGAAAACTGGTCAGTGACTGTCAACTTTCCTATATTTGCCCCATCTTCTGAGTGCCAACCAAAAGAGAGCTGAATATGCTCTCCAAACTCATCACATAAGATGCCCCTCTCCTATGACGGTTGTCTTTCTTGGATTTGCTTGTTTCACTTAGCATGATGCCCTGTAGTTTTTTTCTCCACGTCATTGCCAATGGTGGGATTTCATTTTTTTTTTTTTGATGGCTGAGGGTTGCTGGAGGGGAGGGTAGTGGGGGGATGGGGTCATTGGGTGATGGGCACTAAGGAGGGCATATAATGTGATGAACACTGGGTGTTATATACAACTAATGAGTCACTGAACTCTACCTCTGGAACTAATAATACACTGTATCTTAATTATTTTAATTTAAATAAAATAAAATTCAAAAAATAGGAAGAAAATCTTAAAGAAAATGGAGCTAAAACACTAAACTGCTTGTATCACTGGAAAGCTCTAATGGCAAAACAAAATATCAAACGCAGAAGAATCTCAGGTACGGTAATTGTCACAATTCAGGAAAAGTAGAGAAATCACCTGTTATAAGGATGCTGAAAAATCCAACTTAATTTTATCTACATTTTCTCAAGTCTGAAATTACATCTCTTAAACACACTTGCATCCTACTATCTTTTGACGGCATCAGAAACTTAAGTAACTTGCGTTTCCCTAGACAGCCAATAAATTCTTTGTTGAATGTATTCTATTCCTTCTGTTTTGCTCTGGGAAATCTGCAATCTCATGTGAACAAACTTTTCACACTCTTGAACATTTGCAATCATTGTATCATTCCTAGTTCTTTGCTCTCCATCAGGGACAACATATAGCCCACTCCCCTGACTAACTCACAGAAGTGATGGTGTGGGTTACCACATTACTACCAACTCTTTCTTCATTTGCAAATTATTGATCTGCCAGTACCATTAAAATGGCTTCCTGAGAAGTTCATGTCTCCTATGTAGGCATTACTCTGTGTTCTCGTCATCGTTATTTACTTACCCTCAGGTAACAAATGCTTGTCCTATCCTATTTTGATTCTATGGTATATTATTTAAAAGTACATTATATACAGGTTCTTAAATTTTTTGTCCAGCCATTTTTTGAGGTTTTATATTTTTACTTCCTACTTCACCTTATTGAAGTACAATTGACAATTAAATTGTAAGACACTGTAAGTGTACATTACAATCATTTTTTAAAATAATATTTATTATCCATGAGACACAGAGAGAGAGACAGAGACACAGACAGAGGGAGAAGCAGGCTCTGCGTGGGGAGCCTGATGTAAGACTCGATCCCAGGAACCGGGATCACAAACTGAGCCAAAGGCAGATGCTCAACCACTGAGCCACTCAGGTGTCCCACATCATAATGATTTGATATACATATTTTAAAGGCAAAGAAATTACTGCCTCCCTTCCTTTTAGGAGTTTTATGGTTTCAGGTCTCACATTTAGGTCTTTAATCCACTTTGAGTTTATTTTTGTGTATGATGTAAGAAAGTGAACCAGTTTCATTTTTTTTTTCAGGTAGCTATCCAGTTTTTCTATCACCATTTATTGAAGAGATTATCTCTTCCTCATTGTGTATTCTTGCTTCCTTAGCTATAGATTAATTGATCATATAAACATGGGTTTGTTTCTGGGCTCTCTATTCTGATCCATGGATCTATCTTTGTCTATCTTTGTGCTTGTACATTACTGTTGTTCTGACTTACTCTAGCTTTGTGATATGTCTTGAAATCTGGGATTGTGTTACCTCCAGTTTTGTTCTTCTTTCTCAGGATTGCTTTGGCTTTTCAGAGTCCACACAAATTTGAGGATTATTTGTTCTAGTTTGGTATTTTGAAAAGGATTATATTAAATCTGGATAGGGATCCCTGGGTGGCAGCGGTTTGGCGCCTGCCTTTGGCCCAGGGCCCTGGAGATCCGGGATCGAATCCCACGTTGGGCTCCCGGTGCGTGGAGCCTGCTTCTCCCTCTGCCTGTGTCTCTGCCTCTCTCTCTCTCTCTGTGTGACTATCATAAATAAATAAAAAAAAATATTTTAAAAAAATCTGGATATTACTATGGGTATGGACATGTTAGTAATTTTGTTCACCCCCGAGCATGGAAAATCTTTCTGTTTGGTTGTATCATCTTCACTTTTCATCATCATTTTTTAATAATTTTCAGAGTACAGGTCCTTTGCCTCTTTGGTTAAGTTTATTCCTAGGCTTTTTATTGTTTTGGTGTAATTGTCATTGAGTTTGTTTTCTTAATTTCTCTTTCTGCTACTTCATATTGGTGTATAGAAATGAAACAGATTTCTGTATATTAATGTTGTATCCTCTGACTTTACTTAATTCATTTATCAGTTCTAGTAGTTTTTTGATGGAGTCATTGGTTTTATCTAATATGGTATTATGTCATTTTAAATAATGAAAATTTTACTTCTTATCAGTTTGGATGCCTTTTATTTCTTTTTTGTTTGTTTCTTTAATTGTTGTGTCTAGAGTGGGTAGAGGACCTGAACACACATTTTTCTGAAAAACACATACAGATGGTTAAGAGACACATGAAAAGTTGCTTAACATTACAATCATCAGGGAAATGGAATTTAAAACCATGATGATGTATCACCTCACCACCTATCAGAATGCCTAAAATGAAAAAAAAAGAAATACAAGTGTTGGCAAAGATTGTGGAGAAAAAGGGAATCCTTGTGCACTGCTGGAGGGAATGTAAACTGTTTAGCTATTACGGAGGTTCCTCAAATTAAAAATAGAATTATCATATGAGCCAGCAATTCAACTATAAGGTATTTACCCAAAGAAAATGAAAACACTAATTTGAATAGATACACTCCTGTGTTTATTGCAGCATTATTTATAGTAGCCAGATAATGAGCAATCCATGTCCATGGATAAATGAATGGATAAAGAGTAGCATCCACTTCTTATGTATATATAAGCTATTATTCAGCTATAAAAAAGAATGAGATCTTCCATTTGCCAGTACATGGATGAACCTAGAGAGTATAATGCTAAGCAAAAATGTCAGAGAAAGACATATTCCATATGAATTTGATGCATATGTGGAATTTAAGAAACAAACAAGAGAAATCAGGACTCTTAAATTCAGAGCACAAACTGGTGTGGTGGGGGGATTGGTGTGGGTGGAAGATTGTTGAAATAGACAAGATTCAGAATATATGAATCTTGATGAGCATTGAATAATTGTTGTTGAACCATTATATGGTACATCTGAAACTGTTGTAACACAATATCTTTTTCTTTAATATATTTATCTATTTGAGAGAAGGGGGGAAAGAGAGAGAGAGAATGAGCAAGGAGAGAGAAATAAGCAGACTCCCCACTTGAGCAGCAGCTTGACCTGGGACTCTACTCAAGGACCCTGAGGTCATGACCTGAGCCCAAAGTCAGACACTTAAACCGTTTGAACTAGCCAGGGCACCTAAACAGGACACATATGTTAATTACACTAAATTGAAAGAAAAGAAAGGAAGGAAGGAAGGAAGAAGGAAAGGAAGGAAGGAAGGAAAGAGAAGAAAAAGAAGAAAAAGAAAGAAAGAAAAAAGAAAGAAAGAAGAAGAGAAAGAAGAAAAGAAAGAAAAAAAGAAAAGAGGGAGGAGAGTTTGAGGAGGGGAGAGGGAGAGGAGAGAGAAGAGAAAGAGGAGACGAACACCTGGGTAGCTCAGTCAGTTAAGCATCTGACTTTGTGTTTTGGCTCAAGTCATGATCTCAGAGTTGTGAGATCGAGCCCCATGTCAAGCTCTGTGCTGAGTGTGGAGACTTCCTGGGATTCTGCTCCTTACCCCCTGCTCACGTTCTCTCTCTCTCTCAAAAACAAAAACAAAACACATACAAAAAACAAAAAACACAAAATCTTCCAGAAGATAGAAATGCATGGAGACTCAAAGCATACTAGTAGTTATCAGGGGCAAGGGAACAGGGGGAGAGGTAGTGATGGCTTAATGGGTCTTCTCTCATGGTGTTTTCTTTTTTAGCATGATGAAAATATTTGGGAGCTACATAGGTGATGGTTGCCACAATACTGTTGGAGTGTACCAAATGCCACTAAATTGTACAATTTAAAGAGATCAATGATTATATTACATGAATTTTACCTCAATTAAAAAAAATTTAATATGTATTATAAAAATTTCTAAAATTTTATGTCCTAAATTTCTTCTAACAACTTTCTTGGGATATCCCAATGATATTTATTGTCTCAGCTTCTACTCCTCAGTAACCATTTTTCTCTATCTTATTTAAGATTTTTCCTTTCTTCAGCTGCCTGAATAGCAAGTAGTGTCTCATGTTTTCCACAGTTAGTTTTCCACATATCATGTGCCTCCTCCCTTTCTTCTAAGTCTTTGTTTAATCATTGAATGTATTCTTCCTCTTTTATATACACTTTAACATGTGCTTATTTTGTTATTTCTTTTGTCTACACGTTTAATTAGTTTATTTTGAAAATGGCATCTTCCCTTAACCTTGATCCCACATAAAATAATTGTATCCTATTATCCCATTAACAACACTCATCCTTAATGGGAGACATAAATAAGGCTAAGACATTACATCTGCCTATTGTCTTGCAGAACTGTAGCCTGTGGGTCAAATCTGGCCCAACCCTTAATTTTGTAAATACATTTATTGAACACAGCAATGCTCATTCATTTATGTTGTCTATAGTTCCTCTCACAGTATAATCACAGTATGAGTAGTTAAGACAGAGACACTATTGCTCACAAAGCCAAAAATACTTGCTATCTGGACCTTGACTTTTATAGAAAAAAAATTTCTAGGGCAGCCTGGGTGGCTCATGGTTTAGTACTGCCTTCTTCTGCCCGGGGCCTATCATGGAGACCCGAATGGAGTCCCGCGTCAGGCTCCCTGTGGAGCCTGCTTCTCCCTTTGCCTGTGTTTTCTGCCTCTCTCTCTCTCTCTCTGTCCTCTCATGAATAAATAAATAAATATTAAAAAAATTCTAGACTCTATATTAGAAAACCAATAGCTACTTTACGAGGGAAAACTAATCTCAGTGGATTTGCATAATGAAAATTTTTTCATTTAATATATATATATATTCTCACATAAAATCCAACCACAGGCAAGGTAGAGGTGATACAGGAGAAAATACGATTACACATCTCTCAAAGGTGTCTGTCCTCTGACATTTAACTGGCACAAGGACAAGAAAATATATAACTTCTTCCACCAAATTCCTTGTCCAGAACTCACCAATTATATGAGTTTCCAATCTAGTTGTAAGAGGGGTGCAAAATTTCCCTTGGCTGGGTAAGCTTTTATCCAGCACAAATGCAATATTATGGCAGAGAACTATATATTTTTGATGGGCAAATAACTGTCTCTGCCACACGTTTCGTAAGTTCAGAAAGATACTACAGAGTTGATTTTACTGCTGAGTTGGAAATTGAAAAATTGAGTAGTTGAGGGGGCCAGTTATTAAGCTGCTCTCTCTGTGAGAAGCATCTCGTCTACCCGGTTTTGTAATGCTGAGACTGCACATCACATACTCCCCTGGCAAACTGTTAGATAAAAGCAGCAGTTGTCTCTGGCACCATTTGGTTCTGGTCGCTACCTTCTTTTTGACCTTGTAGAACTAGTTCAGTCATGCTTCCTCAGAGGTGAAGAGTTACCCAGGATGTCCTTGAAAGTGCTCTCTCCTCAAAGGTCCATATCCCTGTTCCACGGAGAGAAAGGCTCCAAGATCACAGGGTCACAGAAGGAGGCTGTGACAATCCTGCCAGAAGTCCACCTCTTATCTCCAGGGGGGGGGCCCTTTTCCATTTCTGGATTCCCATAGCATCAATTCCCAGAGAGTGTTTGCTGGATCTGGCTGAAAAGATACTGGTGACTTATAATGTCAGATACTACTGGAATGGATGCAGTAGATTCCAGTCAGGATTGATTTGGGGTCTTCAGGTAGGTCTCACATGTAAAAAGAAGAGCATCAGCCTTCAAAAAGACTGTAGAACACAATAGCTGAGAAAATCCACTATTCTTTTCCCAAAAAACATTCCTGAAAGGAGAATTGCTTTCCCTGAGTCCCATTGTTAGTTACAACCAAATACATTCCTTCAAATGTTTGGATCCACTTTGTACAAAAAGCAGTTACAAGGGAACTATACCAAGTGATAAACAACATCTAATTTATCAATAATAAACATAATGTATATTTTATTCACCCATTTCTCAGGCTTCTACATATCGTTCTTGTATTTTAAAAGTATCGGGTACCTGTTACTTTTTTTTTTTAAAGATTTTATTTATTCTTGAGAGACAGAGAGAGAGAGAGAGAGAGAGAGAGAGAGAGGCAAAGACACAGGCAGAGGGAGAAGCAGGCTCCATGCAGGGAGCCTGAGGTGGGACTCGATCCCAGGACTCCAGGATCACTGCCTGGGCCGAAGGCAGACACTAAACCACTGAGCCCCAGGGATCCCAGGTACCTGTTACTTATTGAAGTCTTACTTCTTCAAAGCCACTTTCTCGCCATCTTACCTCCATTGTTCCTGCATATTTATACCTTTACTGAAATCTGTGTTCTCCCATCAGCTACAATGCCTACTGCCTCATCCCCACTGACAACTAGGTTCTGTAGTTAACCCTGGTTATCTTTTTTTGTTAAATCTTCTCTAGTCTTCTCTTTTCAAAGAAACCAATTAATTTCATTACTTATTTTTCTATTTGTTAAGCAGAAATGTATTTTTTAAATTATTAAATGTAACTTGCATTAAGAAACATGCATAAAGCATTTGAATACATTTAGAGAAATAATTATATAGTTAAGCAACTGTGTGAACACCACTGTGGCCAGGAATTAGAACATTACTAGTACCATTAGTAGATCCCTGGATTCTTTTTTCTGAATTCTAAGTCCCATTCCTCTCAGGTATCTACTCTCCTGACTCAAATTTCTTCTGTATTTGATTCTCTTCATAAATTTATCACTTAAGTTTATTCCCAAATCATAATTTAG
Source organism: Canis lupus familiaris (assembly GCF_011100685.1). Taxonomy (NCBI): domain Eukaryota; kingdom Metazoa; phylum Chordata; class Mammalia; order Carnivora; family Canidae; genus Canis; species Canis lupus. The sequence goes on along the minus strand of NW_023330864.1, from coordinate 22,521 downwards.
CTTTGTCATATTTTTAACTTATATTCATGTACTCATGCTTTCCATAATTTTTTGACTAGCTTATTTCGTACAGTATTTTATTTGTAAAATATATCCATGTTTCTGCACACTGCTACAGTTTACTCATTTTTACAAGTGCATTATATTTAATTACATAAATATGCAGCAATTTACTCATCTATTACATTCCTGATGGATATTCAAGTTCTAGATTTTTATGATAATTAACAATGGTGCTAATGAACATTCTTGTACATGTGTCACAGTCTATATGGACAAAATTTTATATAGAAAAAAGAGAATCATTATTGTTTTATAGGACATGTATTATTTAAATGTTATTGAATAATACCAAAAATGTTTTCTAAAGTGATTCTTATCAATTGACATTCCAACTAGCAATAAATTAGAATTTTATAGCTCATAAGTTTCTTGGTTTCTTTTTTTCTCTTTCTTATAATTTATTTAGTGTACAAGTACAGTTCTAATTTACATTTTCCATATCAATAAGGACACTATTGAAAGTCCTGACTATTCATTACTGTTTTCTTTAATATATTTTAATTACATTTAAAACATTCTGTAATGATATTTCTCATATATGATTGCATATATTCTGAACATTTCATGTATTTTATGTAATTTTATTTTTTTTAATTTTTTATTTATTTATGATAGACAGAGAGAGAGAGAGAGAGAGAGAGGCAGAGACACAGGCAGAGGGAGAAGCAGGCTCCATGCACCGGGAGCCCGACGTGGGACTCGATCCCGAGTCTCCAGGATCACACCCTGGGCCGAAGGCAGGCGGCCAAACCACTGTGCCACCCGGGATCCCTATTTTATGTAATTTTAAATGGTAGATTTTAAAATCTCATTTTCTGATTAGCAGACTATATAGAAAACAAAATAATAAAATTTATTTTCTTTGTATATATTACATATACAACAAATATACTAAAAGTACAATCATCATACTAAAATTCATAATGATTATAATATAGTCATTTTTCACTATTTCCTGTATATATAATCTCAGTGTTTGCAAGTAATTACCATTTTTAATCTAATTCTTTCAAATTTTATTTTATCTCTTTTTCAGATTTATTGAGGAATAATTTACATAAATATAACTTAGATGACCTAGACCATAAAATTTACCCATTTTTTAGTGTCCACTTTTGTGATTTTTGACAGACACATGCAGTCATGTAATCACTGTCAAATAGAGAACATAAAAAAATTTCTATCATTTAAAAATTTTCTCAGACCCTTTTGTCTGAAGACAGCCCACTGCCAGCCTTTAGCCCCCAATGACACTGCTTCCTTCCAATAATTATGTCTTTTACTCAGTAATAAATCAATGAATTCAGACATATAGAGTCATGTAGACTTCGAGCCTGTCTTTGTTCACTTAGCATTTTACAGTTTGTATTCATTAATGTGGTTGCATGTATCACAAGTTTATTCTTTTTCATAGCTCAGTAGAATATCATATGGATGTGCCAACATTTATCAGTTGAAGGGTATTTAGGTTGTTAGCAGTTAAGGCACTTTGGGAGTAATTATGAAAAAAAAATGCTATACATAATCACAGCAATCTGGAAAGTATTGTCAATCTTAACAATATTAAGCCTTACATTTATTTGGACACGTGAATCACCAGATTATATTTTTATAGTTTTATGTTCTCGGTATATTTTATAACTTCTAAATTTCTTGTAACCTATGTAAATTTTAGGCCTGTTAGGATCCCTTATTTTCCTCACAAAGATTTTACTTTCATTGAAGTCATTTTCCCTTAATTATTTCAGGAATATTATAGTGAAAATGCAAAGTACGTTTAAACAATTGGTCTTCATAAAATTATCTGATATATGCCATCCATGCAGTGTACATCTTCTTACTAAGATTTACCTGCAACATTTACAATTTAATAATTTCATGGAATCTACATGCAGATCCAGAGTAAGGGTTTATATTTAAATGTTACCTCTCAGATAAATATTTGTACATTATTACAATACGTATTTGTTTAATTTGAGTTATATAGATTCCTTATTAAAGATATAGTTCTTCAAAAAATATATAAAGCACTTGGGAACATAATTATAAAGAGAAAGATGATAAAATCAATGAAATCGGGATCCCTGGGTAGCGCAGCGGTTTAGCACCTGCCTTTGGCCCAGGGCGCGATCCTGGAGACCCGGGATCGAATCCCACGTCGGGCTCCCTGCATGGAGCCTGCTTCTCCCTCTGCCTATGTCTCTGCCTTTCTCTCTCTCTCTCTGTGACTATCATAAATAAATAAAGATTTTAAAAAAATCAATGAAATCCATGTGTATTGCAAGAATGGCAAGAATTTTAGCACACTTTAAGGATTTTAAAATACTTTTCTAAAATTTCAGAGAACATATCAGAGTAATTAACAAAAGAACAGTGACGATACTCCTGAAACTAATAAGCAATTATAGCAAAATTGTAGGTTGCAGGTAAATATACAAAAGTCAATTGCTTTCCTATATATCAGCAATGAATGAGTAGAATTTGAAATAAAAAAAAACACGGTGCTATTTACATAGAGTGCTATTTACATTAGAACTCCAAAAATAAAATTCTCAGGTATAACTCTAATAAAATATGTACAAGATCTATATGAGGAAAACTACAAAAACACTGATGAACGAAATCGAAGAATAACTAAATGAATGAAGAAGAGATATTCCATGTGCATGGATATGGGGAGACTTGTTATTGTCAATATATCAGTTCTTCTCAACTTAATATATAGATTCAGTGCAATCCTAATTTACAATCCCAGAAATTTATTTTATGCATATTGATAAAGTGATTCAAAAGTCCCTGAAAATCCAATATATTATTAAGGCAGAAGAACAGAATTGGAGGACTGATACTGATGTTAAGACATTATAAAATGACAATAATCAAGACAGTGAGATTTTGGTGAAAGAACAGCCAAATAGATCAGTTGAACAGAATAGAGAGCCCAGAAATAGACCCATATATAGACGACTGATCATTGACAAAGTAACAAAGGCAATATAGTATAACAATAGAGTTGCTTCAACAAATGGTACAACTGGGAACACTGAATCTACATGCCAAAGAATGAATCTAGATGTAGACCTTGCAGCCTTGACAAAATTAACTCAAAATGAATCATAGACCTAAATATAAAACACAAAAATATAAAATTCCTGGAAGAACATAGAAAAAAATCCAGATTACCTTGGGTTTGGCAATGACTTTTTAGAGTCAAAATCATGATCCATGAAAGAAATAATTGGTAAACCGTATTTCATTAAAATTAAAAGACTTATGCCCTGTGAAAGACAATGTTAAGAGAAAAAAACCATTGACTGTGAGAAAATGTTGTAAAAGACTGTTCTTCAAAATAGAGAACAAACTCTTAAAACCCAACAATAAAAAAACAACAGTTTGATTAAAAATTAGGCCAAAGAAGACCTCACCGAGGAAGATACGAATGCAAAATAAACAAATGAAAAGATGCTCCATATCATATGCCATCAGGAAATTATAAATGAAAACAACAATGAGTTATCACTACACATCTATTAAAATGCCCCAAATCCAGAACACTGACAACACCAGTACTGCCAGGCATGTAAAATGGTATAGACACTTTGGAAAGTATTTTGGCAGTTTCTTACAAAATCAGCATACTTGGGGATCCCTGGGTGGCGCAGCGGTTTGGCGCCTGCCTTTGGCCCAGGGCGCGATCCTGGAGACCCGGGATCGAGTCCCACGTCGGGCTCCCTGTGCATGGAGCCTGCTTCTCCCTCTGCCTCTGTCTCTGCCTCTCTCTCTCTCTCTCTGTATGACTATCATAAATAAATAAAAAAATTTAAAAAAACACACAAAAAAAAACAAAATCAGCATACTTTTACCATATGATCCATATTTATTAGTATTTACCCAAAGTAATAGAAAACTTCTATAACACAAAACTGGCACATGAATGTTTTTTGCAGCTTTATCATAACTACCAAAACTTGGAAGCAACCAAGATGTCCTTCTGTAGGTAAATGGATAAATATAAAATGTGGTACATTCAGACAATGGAATATTATTTAGTGCTAAAAAGAAATGAGCTACCAAGCCATGTGAAGACATCAAGGAATCTGAAAAAGCTATGTACCCTATGTTTCCAAAGATATGACTTTCTGGAAAAGACAAAACTATGTAGATGATAAAAATAACAAGCAGTTGCCAGGGGTTGAGAGAAGAAGGGATAATTGGCAGAGCAGAGGGGATTTTTAAGGATTATTTTAAAATGATGTGCACAATATCATAATGACAGATACATGTCATCATATATTTATCCACACCCATAGAATGTAAAATAATACCGAGATTGAATCCTAATGGAAACTGTGGATTTTGGAGTGGTTATGATGTGTCAGCATAGGTTCACCGATTGTAATAAATATACCACACCAGCGGGGGATGTTGATACTGTAGATAGCTATGCATGTGGAGCTGAGTGCAGAGAGTATATACGAATTCTCTGTACTTCTGTCACAATTTTAGTTTCACAGCAAAGTGAGAAAAAGTTATAGAGATTTTGCCATAACTTTTCAATTTGGCTCTGAACCTAAAATTACCCTAAAATATAAAATTTTAAAAATATTTTAAAAGATAAAAATAGTTAAGTACAATAAAGTAAAAAAATATATAATTATATATAGTTGCAATTAGTCACAGTGTATAGTGCAATTAGCCATATAACTTCATATAATTTTATTTTTATATATGGTAATTCCTTCCTTACTTTTATTACATTTTTTTCTTTTTTAAACCACTAGTTAAATGTTTTCTTTCCAATGTTTATTTTATCATCTATCTATTTATCTGTCTACCTATCTTCATCATCATCATCTATCTATTTGAACGTGCATTATTATCCATAAACCGTTTCACAGAGGTTGAGAGCTGTACTTCACTTATCTAAGAGGAACGTGGAGTTGAGAATTTAACAGAGAAGAGTCATGTGGTGTATGACTACTTACACTTTCCAAATAGGGCCACTATGACATATCCCACCCCACATGCCGTTACAATATGACAGATAGTCTTACCATTGGCTGAAGGGTTCCATTCCTCTCCACTTTGTTGAATGATTGTTTCTGTATCCCCAAAGAAGATGGCATAAGTAAAGCTATGTGTTTTCCAAAGGCAGGCATAAAAAAAAAATCATGAAATCCTGCCTTGTTCTTTTAAGAATCTTGCTCTTGAAACACAGACATCATGCTGTGAGGAAGCCATATAGTAGCCCCTTAGAGCTGCTCTAGTCTACAGACCAAGATCTAGCCTGTAGCCTGAATCAATCAACACACATATGAAGGAGCAAATCTTCATGTATGCCAGCATCCGCCTGTCTAATCATCCTCAGCATGCCAATCACCTCAGCTGACAACATGTGTAGCAAAAACAAGTTATGCTTGCCAATTGCTACTGAAATTACAGTTTCACTATCGAAGTATCTACTGATGGTTATTAGCCTAGAGTAGGTCATATACATCAACAGACATTGGGAACATTATAATACATATGCAGTAGGCTTAAAGATCAATTTGACCATTTTAACAGAAATTTGGATGCTTTGGAAGATATTTCCTTTTTTTAAGATTTTATTTATTTATTCATGAGAAACACACAGAGAGAAAGGCAGACACACAGGCAGAGGGAGAAGCAGGCTCCCTGCAGGGAGCTTGATGCGAGACTTGATCCCGATCCCGGGACTTTGGGATCACGCTCTGAGTCAAAGGCAGATGCTGAACTGCTGAGCCACCCAGGCATCCCATTTGGAAGATATTTCTACAAGAAAAATATGAAAGTGTAGGCTGAGTTGGAGTATTTGGAAAGAAATATTTTGTTTAGCATTTTAAAGATCTGTATAAAATTTTGAGAATAGAAATTTATAATAAGCTTATAGAAATTTATGAAAATGTAAAATAAAATTCAGTTATTAAGTTCAGATAATACAAATGTTTTCAAAAAAGGAATCATGATGGTATTTTTGACTCATCATTAAGCATTATTATAATGATAATATTATTAACTGAGGATTTAACTTTAAAGAATCATATTTACTGGTAGAAAGATAGCAGTGGATTTTTTAAAACCATGTTTTTCTATTAAAGGATTTATTTAGTCATAAAAATTGATCAATCAAAAATGATATAAACATTTTTATATAGAATGATAACTGTAGATATCAATAGGATTGCCAACATTTTAAACTTCAGCACTAGTTTTTTATAAGATACACTTCTATTACTCTAATAAAAATTAACATAATATTTGAAAAAGTATGGACCATGGTGTTTAACAGTTTATTAGTGTATTAGAGTCAATATTAATTGAAATAAAGAAAATAGAATGTCCTCAAAGTCCTGTGTCCCTTTCTGTAAATAAATATGAATTTCCCAGGCATTAACTGAGATCTCAGCTATAATCACAAAATACAACTATAAATACCTATATCCTAGTCCTAAATTTATTTCCAATAATCATGATCAAATCTGAGTCTCCATTAAAGAAATCACTGAACCTAAATCATTTTTAGAGGCAAAAGATGCTTATAGTATGTTTTAAGTAAGGTGTGAGCCATGTTTAATAGTCTTTTCTGAGATATTTTTCATGTTATCTTGCTATTCTGCACAAAATATTTAGTTTCCTGAACATTTTTGTCACACCACAAATTATGAAAGAATTAAACACTTGAAACAAAATATAGAACAGCTTAAAGTACTATTTTATTAGCTTGCTTTTGAAAAAGGCTAATGTATGGTACCTGGAAGTATGAGAGAAGATTGAGATTATCTGTAAAGAAAAAAGAATGAGCTATAAAGAGGGTACTGTGCACGCCATGACAGTGTAATACCTACCTGTACAATATGGAATTTCCATCAATTCATTTCATAATTGACTGCAAAGTTTATACATTTTCAGCAATTGAAAGTACTCTCAAAATGCCACAGAACATTTTCATGTAAGACTTTTAAAGGCTTCTGAAGACCCAACCAAGCAGTGAACATATATATACCTGGGATTTTTCTCAATTATATAGAATGTACTTGGTCTTTGGAGTATGAACCACCAAGATACGTGCAAGAAATCTTCATTTTAGGAGAACTTCCACGGAAGTTTTCCATGGGGCCTTTTTCCTCAGGTTATGTAGCCAAGTCAAGCTGCCTCTCAGATTATACCAGGTAAAAGCCACCAGTAAACAAGTCGGCCCTACCCAAGGAGGGGTCAAACTAAAGAATGTTTCAAAAATCATTATTTGACTCATTCCTCCTTATCTTGTCAAGAATTGACACCAGAATCTCCAGTCATCCCTGGAGCTAAGTATGGAGATTTTTTTTCCAAACTAGCAATAAATAATTCTACTTTATGCATAGTAGGGATTCAGTCAAAACTTTTTTAAGATTTTATTAATTTTTGAGAGAGAGAGAGAGAGAGAATGAGCCAGGAAGAAGGACAGAAGGAGAGGCAAACTCCATGGGAACCCAATGTGAGGCTCAATCCCAGGACCGGAGACCTGAACCAAAGGGAGACGCTTAACTGACTGAGCCACCCAAGTGCCCTAGGTAATATTTTTTAAATGCCTGTAGCAGTGTAGAGTCCTACCAAACAGAAACCATAAGGCCCAGTAGGATGAAAACTATGCTCTGATGCAAACTATACTTAATTAAATATATAATATGCAAATTAAAACCGGAACCAATACATGCCCTTCTAATAATATGGGAATCTGTAGCAATAATTACCAATAAATGAGGAAGGCCAGTCTATTCATTCATTCAGCCTGTCAATTAACAAGTATTTGTTGAGGACCAGCTATTGCTCTACATGGCACTTCCCCTGCTACTTTATTAATTTTTAAAAAACTTGTAAATGTGAACTTTATTGGACACTATGAGTCAATTAAAAATTCACATTATATTCAAATATCGGTTATTATGGTAAGGGGTATTATTATCATGGGGCTTACTGCATTTAAGATATTTCTAAAAGTCATAAAGAGAAGACTGACTTAATATCACAGAAGAAAAGGATTTTGCATTAGCATTTTTTTTGTTTATTTCTTTACCATAAATGCATATATTCTCTAGCATTTGATTTTGACCTGACAATATGACTCTTGGTTTTTGGCAATGAATCTGTGCATTGTCAATTTTATTTTAATTGAAGATCTGAAATTATATCAATGGCCATAGACCCTGTGTAGACTTAATATCTCTGATCCCTAGTTCATCTTGATAATTTATTAGGCATTGTAACTCATAGAGATCAGCATAAAGGCAACACATTCAACTGTTCTCATAGGTTTTGTCTTTTGAGGGGATAATTATGCAAACCTCAGGAGGTTTTGAACAATAAAATCCTATGATTTTTGCAAGATTGTTATGGATGGAACCTGAGATGTATTTTCCAAGTATTGCAGATTTACATTAAATATTTTAAATATCTACCAAATATAAAAATATGCTTTTCTGCATTCCTATTCTTCATAAAATGCTTGCTTGTATTGTTTTTAGGAAGAATATTTTGACTTCTCACTTATAGCCCTACTGCCAAATATGTATCACTTAATAGAGGAAGAAAATAAAAATACGAATTTAAATTGCCCTATGTTTTTCAGAAGACTGTACTTTTATGGCCATTTAGAGCACTGTAACTACTTGTTTTTTGCTCTCCTTGCCAAATTTTTTCCCAAGCCACAAATGTCAGTTCCTACTCATCTGCTGCTCTGTTTCTTACTGACACCCTACAGATTGCTTGAGTTGTATTCCAGCTCAAATTGGATCATTTGAGTAAAAAAGGAATTTTAAAATCTGTTGCTTCTTTCTTTAACTTCTTTTACCTCCTTCCCATACAACTTTATACTATTGTAAATAGAAATTTCTTATTTCAGTGTGTAATGTTAAGCAACTCAAATGTGTGAGCCTTGGTTTGGCTTTTGAAAATTCTCAAAATACAAGCAATTGTCTTTCCAACAATAATTTAAAATAAGAAACTGTATATGTCAAAGATTTTAAAATTCCAATCAATCATGTAGACATTTAAAGTAATGGACACAATAGTTCTATAAAAACAAAAAAAATACTTTTATTAAAATGAACTTTAATAGCATGATTTTCGATTATTTTCAAGTGGTTTAAGATAAACTGTCTTTGGTAAAAGGAAATCTAAAAAAATTCTCAACACTTTAGAATACTTTAAATGATTGATGATCTTTTGCAATATTTTATGAACATCTAATTCTAACAAAAATGTAATGATTCGGGATCCCTGGGTGGCGCAGCGGTTTGGCGCCCGCCTTTGGCCCAGGGCGTGATCTTGGAGACCGGGGATCGAATCCCACATCGGGCTCCCCGTGCATGGAGCCTGGTTCTCCCTCAGCCTGTGTCTCTGCCTCTCTCTCTCTGTGTGTGTGTGTGACTATCATAAATAAATAAATATTTAAAAAAATAAAATCTTAAAAAAATATAAAAATTTAATGATTTGAAATCAACCACAGTCAGTCACTGACATCACTCAGTGGTATTTTAAAGTATGCAAGAATTTATTACCATTTACCATATCTTCTATATATATGGTTTCCCATTTTTAGTAGCATTGTAGCTCAACAATATACAAGATCCAATATTTTCATGTTCACCCCAAGTCTTACTTTTAGGATTAAAAAACAAAAAAAATGTATAATTCATTCATATTTAGTCCAACTTTGAAATTTTACTCTACATATATATTACTTGAAAGCTTGTTTAATAACTAATTTCAGTCTTCACTAGCAGAAATACAATATATGTCTAGAAGTATTTAAATAATTGTCAAACATAGTAGTTCTGATTCCAGGTGTCCTCAGACCATGTTTTAGGAACGTCATACAAAATATTAGGTGATTAATTACAGCATGAACTATTTACCACCCATAAGAATTTTTATTTTACTGGGCACCAGGGTGGTTCAGTGGTTGAGCATATGCCTTTGGCTCAGGTCATGATCCTGGGGTCCTGGGATCGAGTCCCACATCAGGCTCCCTGGATGGAGCCTGCTTCTCCCGCTGCCTGTGTCTCTGCCTCTCTCTGGGTCTCATATGAATAAATAAAATCTTTTTTTTTTTTTTACTGTAGTATTTTAAGCAATGGGAAATAGTCATTTAAAATGTATTGAGAATAAAAATAATGAGAGGAAGCAAGAGTTTTTTTTGTGGGAAAGCTCTAAATTGTATCATATTAATACTTTCATATCATTTTCTGCATATTATGCCAGTTCAGTCTACAAACTAATTTTAGATAAAGATAGTAACTTGACTTACTGGTATATATAATAAAACAATTCATAAGAAAGTTTGCCAAATAACATATTCATTATAGGTACAGGTTTTGTAGCCAGAATACCTAGGGTCAAGTCTTAGCAACTCAATGGACTCAGTGATGTAAGCTGTCAGAAATCTGGTTAACGAGTCTATAAAATTACTTTAAAAATTGTATTTCATAAATTTAATGTGAAAATAACATGGGTTAAGCATTTAAAACATTCAGAAGGGGATCCCTGGGTGGCGCAGCGGTTTGGCGCCTGCCTTTGGCCCAGGGCGCGATCCTGGAGACCCGGGATCGAATCCCACGTCAGGCTCCTAGGCTCCCGGTGCATGGAGCCTGCTTCTCCCTCTGCCTGTGTCTCTGCCTCTCTCTCTCTCTCTCTCTCTCTCTCTGACTATCATAAATAAATTTAAAAAATTTTTAAAAATAAATAAATAAAACATTCAGAAGAATGTATCATAAATGCTTATTAGATGATTGACTACCTATTATTTTAAGTCAATCATTAACATTTTTATTTTCAGTAAAAGCAAAATGAAATACAGTGATATCTTTGTACTATTAGTTTACAATAAACCTTCTTTTTAAACATTTTAATGGAAGTCGTTGATATTTGTAGAAACTCTATTTATATTATTTTTGCAAACCCCAGGGTATATTTAGAAATAGAACAATAATATACTGTTGGGATATAAACACTCTGAAAGTTTCCTACCCACACGTAGACTCACAAAAACTTCTAAGAAATGAATCATGCAATAGATGTAGACAAAATTAGATATCCCATTAAATTCCTGCTATGCTTTAATGGCTTCAAAAGTTTAAAGATGGTGTATGTAATTAGGGAATTATAATGTATTATGGCTTAATTCCATGCAATTATTTTACCTTAAAAGTTTCTCAGATCATGTTTCTTTATAAATTTACTTAAAAAAAGGTATTCTTAACTTTATTCTTATGCTATAAATGAATATATGTAAATGTAAAATATATATGTTTAAATCATTTGAGCATCTGTCTTTAGCAATATCATTTAAATCTTGATATTCTATAGTCTTTTGTTACAGATGGCTGAAAAATGGAATAGTCCACGTGGACCATTTCAGTTTTCTGGTCACTGCTTTATCATGTACCATCCCTGGGGCTCCTATGCCTCCCTTATTTTGTTTCTGGCAGCCTTGTGTAAATTGGAGTGTTCCTATTCTCATCTGCTCATTCCTTTACTGTCATAACAATCCCATTTTGTATTGGAAATTGGTCTTCTCTGAGGCTTAAATATTGTTTTATGTTCTTTATGGTTTCTATATTCTAAATGAAAACTAAGATTTATGATGCCCTGGAGAGACCACTTGGTTTCAGTCCTTCAAAGAAAAATGTCACATTAAAGACAGTGTTGGTAACCCTGCAGTGTATCAGAACATTTTATGAAATATTAACTGTGCTAAAAAGAGGGATAACAGCATGCTTAGCTATAGAGCTGAAAATTATTATATGTGTTAATGGGATATTATGAATATTCACAACATTTCTTAAATTACTTTCTTTTTATCTAAGATGCCATTCAACACTAGACCTTCCCTAGAACTAACTCCCTCCCTCACATCAGTTCTTAAAGTATTCTCTGTGTATCACTACACAGAAAGTGCTGAATAACCTCAAGGGAATTCATCTGTTGTCTTGTAGAAGAAGGATCTGTCTTTTAGGATAAATGTGAAACATTAGCAAATTCCACAGGATGCCATATAATTGCATTTCCATCCAAAGCAAAAACAACCATTATTTCTCAGGTTTCTCTTCAGTGAATTATTTTTATGTTATTTTCCTGAACTCCACTAGAGTAGCTCATGAGAAGCCCACACTAAGTCTTTCTATTTAAGGTCAAGACATGAATATTTTCATTTAAAATCACTAAGCTCTATTTCCTTTATCTTTTCATCCTCTTTGCAGACTTAAAACATATGATGTTATAGTCAAGCATATTCAGCCTTGGATAATCTTATTTTAAAGGAGAGTTGTAAAAAAAAATAAAATAAAAAATAAAGGAGAGTTGTTTTTGAGACATTCTAACCATTCTTTCCAAGTCTGCATGATCTCACTACTTCACCAAAAGTATTTTACAAAGGTCATGAATGACCTTACTGTTGATAACGCAATTTTCTTTTTATTTCTCAATCTCACTTTATATCAGAACCATTGTATTTGGTTATCCGATTTCCCTCTTCAAACTGTTGCTTCCTTAAGTTATGTGACAACATTTTCCTGTTGTTGGTTGCCTAGCAAAAGTCATATCTTTCATTATTTTGCTAATAAGTCTTCAGTGTTATGGAGACAATCACCATTATATTTACTTAGGGAAAGTATTTGCCCCCCTATGTCAATACAAATAATCTTGAATCATCTAAAAGATATCGGTGATCTTATTCTACTTGCTAATGTTTAGTGTGCAGATATACACATTTGTCAATATACCCTCTGGAATTTAAGGGGTGTGCTTGTTGGCTTCTGGGAAAGGTTTTCTATGCCAAAGCAAGTCCTTGCATAGAGGGAAACACCCCTTTTATTGGGTGGATATCATCCTGTATTCATGCAGCACTTGGAATTGCTGAGGCCATCTCATGATAGTGAAGGAAGGTAGTATCAGTATGACATACTGGGGTGCCTAAGTGGCTCTGTTGGTTAAGCATCTGACTCTTGATTTGAACTCAGGTAATGACTTCAAGGTCATGGGATGAACTCACATCCAGTTCTGTGCTCAGTGTTGAGTCTACTTGTCCCTCTCCCACTTGTACTCTCCATCTCTATTACTTTCTCTCTCTGTCTCTCATAAATAAGTAAATAAATAATTAAATAAATAAATAATTAAATAAATAAAATTTTTAGGAAAAAATACAACATATCACAATAGAAATAACTTAATTCCTTTATGAGATTGCTGAGTAATTGAATCAGCAAATCCTAAAATGTTCCTATGTGCTTTATCAGTATATAACTCACGCAGAATTCTGGTAATTCAGTAGTAAGCATTCTAAATCATATGGCTGGACTTGGTGGGTTAATCATTTTTTAGATAGAGAATAAATTCCTTAAGGATGTTAGATGTCTGGACAATCCAAAGTCCCTTTTGAAGTGTGATGCTATCCATAGTTTTAGCAGCAGTTCAGAAAATGTCAACTTTTGGATTTACCTAAGAATGCATTTTTTTCTTCCTGTATGTTCTAAAGTATCTTATAAATTCTTTGTAGTATAACTGCAAAGCAGTGGTGATTCAAAACAGCAGATTGGAAGTAGCATTGCCATTAATTATAGGACAGTAGAAACAATTGAAGAAGGATGAATAGGAGTCTTTATTCAGAAAATATTTAGTTGCTGACATTTTAGTGGTATCAATATCTACAGTATGATGATAATATTAGGCAACTGAAAAGGAATGGGAAAGAAAGTTATTATATACCACTAAAGAAAAGAGTTGCATCATATTGCTTTTTTAATTTTACATATAAAAGAAGAAAATGGATGCTATCTTTACATATCTGAAAGGGTCATGTCTTATTCTTCATTTAGTCAGAGGTCTGCAGGAGTCCTGGGTAACTATAAGTATCTACCATCATTTCTGTAAGATTTCATTTGAAAAATGAGGGATGTGCTTAATAATAATCCATTGGTTTAAAAAAGATGAGCTAACCTTTATGAACTAGATTCTCAATTTCTTGAGGTTATTGAACTATTTCTCCATATTAGCAAGCATGACTTAGAAATGTGGTTTAGAACTCTTGAATTATTTATTGAGAGTTTATTTTTAATATTTTATTTATTTATTCATAGAGACACAGAGAGGAGAGAGGCAGAGACACAGGCAGATGGAGAAGCAGGCTCCATGCAGGGAGCCTGATGTTGGACTCCATCCAGGTTCTCTAGGATCACGCCCTGGGCTAAAGGCAGTGCTAAGCCACTGAGCCACCTGGGCTGCCCTTATTAAAAGTTTAAAAAAAATTTTAAAAACTGTAAGAGATACATTCATAAACACTATAATTAAATATAGAGAGAAGAAAAAAATAAGTTCAAATGACCCACATGAAGGCAAGATAAAAAACAAAGGGACAACAAACAGAGGAAACATTTTAAAAAAATGATAGAGGGGCAGCCCAGGTGGCTCAGCGGTTTAGCGCCGCCTTCAGCCCAGGGCCTGATCCTGGAGACCCAGGATTGAGTCCCACATCGGGCTCCCTGCAGGGAGCCTGCCTCTCCCTCTGCCTGTGTCTCTGCCTCTCTCTCTCTGTCTCTCATGAATGAATAAATAACATCTTAAAAAAATAAAATAAAAAAAAAAAAAAATGATAGAGCTTTACCATCTCAGAAGTTATATTAAATATAAGTGATACTAATATACCTCCCCCAAAAAAGAAAGACTGATAGAGTGGATTAAAAAAAGACCCAACTTTGTCCTCTTCAAAGATTTATTTGAGCGTAAGAGGGACAGAGAAAGAGAATCTCAAGCAGACTCCCTGCTGAACATGGAGTGAAGCTGGACTCTATTGCAGGACTCTGAGATCATGACCTGAGCCAAACACAAGGGTCAGGTGCACAACTGACTGAGCCATCCAGGCACCCCCCAGCTCTGTGCTCTTTATAAGAAATTCATATCAAAGTCAAATTAAATGACATGGGTACATGGAAAGTAAAAAACAAACAAAAAAAGAGGCAAACCAAGAAACAGGCTATAGAAAGCAAACTGATGTTATCAGAAGGGAGGTGGGGGTGGGAGATAAGTTAAGAAAATAAATAAAAACAAAACAAAAGGAAAACATACAGATGATAGTAAAGAAAATTACTAGAGACAAAGTGAGGATAAAAGGACCAATCAGGAAGATATAATGATTGAGATGTGTACATACCAAACAGTAGAGTTTCAATACAAATGAAGCTAAAAACTTTTAAGATCTACTCTCTTAGCAACTTTCCGATATGCATTACAGTATTAGTAACCTAGTCACGATGTTGTACATTATATCGCCAGAATTTATTTATCTTATTAGTAGCAGTTTATATCTTCTGATCGCCTTTACCCATTCCCTCCAAGTGCCCTTGACTTTGGAAACCAACAATTTGTTTTACATTTCTATGAAGGATTTTTTTTTGAGATTCCACATATAAGTTAGATAATATATAAGTGTCCTTTCTCAACAACCTGACTTATTTCATGTATTATAATGGCTCTCAAATTCATCCATGTTATCATGATATATTACATTTTCTTTATCCATTTATTCACTGATGGGCACTTAGATTGTTTCCATGTCTTGGTTATTTAAATAATGCTACAGGATACATAGTGCTGTAGATATCTCCTTGACATAGTGACTTTGTGTCCTTTGGATATATACCAAGAAATGGAATTGCTGTGTCATATGGTAGTCCAATTTTAACTTTTTGAGGAACCTCCATACTGTTTTCCATACTGGCTGCACCAGTTCACATTCCCACCAACAGTGCATAAGGGTTCCATTTCATTTAACCTTGTCAATACATTATGTCTTATATTTTTTTTTTCTTTTTTTTTTTTTTTTTTTTTTTTTTTTTTTTTTTTTTACTTTCATTTTTTTTTTATTGGTGTTCAATTACTAACATACAGAATAACACCCAGTGCCCGTCACCCATTCACTCCCACCCCCCGCCCTCCTCCCCTTCTACCCGCCCCTAGTTCGTTTCCCAGAGTTAGCAGTCTTTACGTTCTGTCTCCCTTTCTGATATTTCCCACACATTTCTTCTCCCTTCCCTTATTTTCCCTTTCACTATTATTTATATTCCCCAAATGAATGAGAACATATAATGTTTGTCCTTCTCCGACTGACTTACTTCACTCAGCATAATACCCTCCAGTTCCATCCACGTTGAAGCAAATGGTGGGTATTTGTCATTTCTAATAGCTGAGTAATATTCCATTGTATACATAAACCACATCTTCTTTATCCATTCATCTTTCGTTGGACACCCCGATGTTTCTAGCAGCAATGGCCACGATAGCCAAACTGTGGAAGGAGCCTCGGTGTCCAACGAAATATGTCTTATATTTTTGATGTAGGTCATTCTAATAGTACGAGATCACATCTCATTGTGGTTTTGTTTTGCAGCTCTCTGATAATTAAGTGGTATTGAGTACTTTTCCTATACTTGTTAATTGTCTATGACCCTTCTTTGGAAAAAATGTTTATTCAATTCCTCTGACCATTTTTGAATCGTTGTTGTTGTTGTCATTGAGTTATATGAGCTCTTTCTCTCCTTAGGATAGTAACCACATATCACATACGTCATTAATAAATATTTTCTTCCACTCCATAGGTTACTATTTCTTGTTTTTGATGGTTTCTTTTGCTGTGCGGATTTTTAGTTTGGTGTAGTTCCACTTGTTTATTTTTGGTTTTCTTGTCTTTGCTTTTGGTATCAACTCTAAAAATGCATTTATTTTTGTATTTAAGTTGTTTTCTACTACTTGTACTCTCTTGATAGTAATAGATTTCATAATACTTCCTAAATTTCAAATCAATGATTGCTATATCAAGATGTAATACAAAATCAATTATGGATGATATAACAATTAGATAAAATAGCTAGATAAAATGTTGTTGTGCTTCCCTGTGTCACGTAATTACTGTGATATGTATTAGAAAGAATAAAATAGTATAATGTCAACAATAAATGTGCATGTATTTTTGAAAACCTATTGATAAATACAAAAAACTACAAACCTGCAAGAGCAGATAAAGATTGTTATGCATATGAAGGGTTTATTCTTTGAAAAACTGCTTAGTAAAGATACCACAATATAATCTGTGCATTCTCCTCCTTTATGAGACTCTTTCACACATCACATTGGAATGGATTATACTGACAACAAGGCTAAGCAATACAGTGTCTGTTTCTGTTACCACAACAACAGTAGTCTTTACATGGCATGGTTTTCATTCTGTGTTCCTGTTAATCTTTCTTTCTTTCTTTATTCATTTTTAAAGACATTGATAGAAGGCACATAATCTTTGTATACAGTAAACATTACAATTTGAATAACTATGCTGAGGTGGAATTTTACATGACAGTAGGGAATTCACATGAGAGCAATTGAAACACATCACTTTATTATACTTAGGAGTGTAACACTTAATTTTTTTTTATCACTGGATGTCAGGTACCTAGCCTGATTCTGTTTCCAAGTCTGTAATTTTGGAACTCTTTAAAATATTTTTGTTGGCTTATTTAACAAAAACTTTATTCAAAACTGCAATGAAGTTTTATTAATATTAAATTACCTCAAATTTTGAATATCTTAGATAATTATTGTGTTTAGTGACTTCATAAAAAGGGAATGACTGAAGTTCTTTTTGCCTGGCCATTGTAATATTTCATGAAAGTATTTTTCATGTTATAATATCTGGTATGCATATTATAGCTCTATGTACACATATATAACTATATCTCTATGTGCATATATTTTTCTGTCATTGTTTTTATTACTAAATGTGTTAAACTTAAAATGAAAATTAAAATAGGGATCCCTGGGTGGCGCAGAAGTTTAGCGCCTGTCTTTGGCCCAGGGTGCGATCCTGGAGACCCGGGATCAAATCCCACATCGAGCTCCCGGTGCATGGAGCCTGCTTCTCCCTCTGCCTGTGTCTCTGCCTCTCTCTCTCTCTCTCTCTCTCTCTCTCTCTCTGTGACTATCATAAATAAATAAAAATTAAAAAAAATAAAGTATTAAAAAAAGAAAATTAAAATATACTCTTTTAGCTTTGTTTGTATTTTGCATTTTAACTATATCTCATGTGTCAGGGAGATGGTACTATTGCTGCTTCTTTTAATGTATGAAAAATATGACCAGAAAAATATTTGAGAAACACATGAGAAAGAGTCGGTAGTACTTTTCATATTTCATAATGAAAAAAGAAATATTTCTTTCTTTAATTCCGTATCATCAGGCAGGATTACTGTCTTGATTTTTATCAAGTTTTATGAAAGTTCACAGTGTGAAAGTCATACTCTTCTATAATTTAATCTATCATAGTTCCCAGACAAGCTGAAAATGAGAAGAGTAGTTGTAAGTTAAATTTAGACGACTAATTTTTTTCTAAATTTAAGTTAGAAATTTAATTGATAAGAATGATAGTGAGTTATTTTAGAAGCCCTACATTGTGGAAGTGTAAGATACAGATAAAACAAACATATATGTGAAGATAATGTCAGGAATGATAAAAAAAAAAGCATGGGAAGTAAGAGAGAAAGTTTGGAGAAGATCAAAACAAAGTTAAAATTGTATTACTTAGACCCTGATATATAGTCTTAACAGGAGTCTGAATTTAATGCTGAGTGATTCTGAACTATTGAATTAAACTGAGATAAAATTCTTTAAACCACATCATTCATCTTCTCAATATAATACAGTGAATTAGTGTCACCTTATACTTATTCTTTGCTCATCTCAGCCAACAGTAAAATTCTTCACCAGCACTGCTTCAATATACATTTTACAAATATCTCTGCAACTCTTTCATATTCCTTTGCCTAGCCTTGGCACTAATACTTCTGATAAACTTCATTTCTGCCCTATTGTAATAACAGTAGGTGTAGAGCTTATTTTAATGTCAGTTTTGGAAAGATATGCATAAAGCATAAATTTTCTTATACTCACATTGAATTTCAAGCCTTAAAAAAATCTTGCTTGTCCTATGAATGGAATGTTGAATAGAAAAAGTAGTTTTTTTCTTTCCATTTATTTCAATTCTAAACAATTAATTGGTTATTTTAGTAAAACTATAATTTTTTCCATTACCCAATTAACTTTTCCCTCTATTCATGCAATAAAAAATCAACACATTGACAATTCATTTTTGATGTCCCCAGAGCCAACATCCTTAGAGTAAGATCATAGTTTCCAGGATGTCTACCTACTTACAAGAGTATAAGAAAGACATTCACACAAACGACTGAGCCAAATTTTCTTATGGTTTCTTTTCCTTTTTAGGGGATAAAAAGTTCAACATCAGAAAAACATCCTATTTCCTGAAGGTGCTCAATTCCATCAATAGGAATTAAGAGAAGACCTATGACCTATGTGCAACTTGCCCCTTCCTAACAGAGTAGAATAACCCCTTCATCCTTGCTAGACATACATATCCCAACTAGGACATGAGCGTCAGCATCACAGATCAAAAAAGCAACAATGTGATTGAAATAAGAACCTACCTTCCCCAGCCTACATGTTTCTTTAAACAGAGATTAAGAGAAATCTTAGATACCCATTCTTCTCTCCATCCTTTCACCTGTTTCTCCATAATTCTATGCAACAAGCCCACCAGGATGATTAGGAATTAAATTTCTTCCTATCAGTGACAATAGGAATCACAGGTCAATCTTAACTCCAGACTCTAAGTTTTATAAGTTTTTCAGGTTTCTATCAGTTTCTCTTCCCTTTATTACTCCCCCACACTCTGAAGACTCTTCAGTGTTCCCTTATAATTGGAAGTTGCCCAGATCCTCAATGTCTTCTTTGAACATTCTTCTCAACATTTTGCTCTGTTGTGAATTTGGCCTTCCCCTAAAGTTAGTGTTTTCCTTGAAGTTCACTCAAGTGGTGGCTCATTGTTGTTTGTTTCTTCTGAATCAGAGAACACTAGTAGAGGATATGCTAAAAAATGACACCTGGGCACATAATTTTCAAACTACCCGGAAAATAAAGCAAAAGATAAACTCCTGAAAGAAACCAGAAGTTGAGGAAAAACACTTTACCGATAGAAAAACAGAACTTAGAATTACATCCTACTTCTAAGAAACTATGCAAGCAAGAAAAAAGTGAACTACATATTTAAAACATTGAGAGAAAAATAACATCAACATAGAATTTTGTACCCTACAAAATTATGCTTCAAAAGTGAAGGAGAAATAAAGGCTATTTTAGACAAATAAAATTGAGGGAATTAGTTGCCAGTAGATGTGCACAAAATTTGAGAGTTTCTTTAGAGTGAATAGAAATGATACACATTGGAAACTAATTTCCACATAAAGAGAGAGCATTAACGAAGTAAGGGAAGGAAAATTTAAACTGTTCCTATTGTTAATTGATCTAACCAGAACAGTTTGTTCAAAATATACCAACAATGAATTTGATTATACATGCTTATATATATATATATATATATATATATATATATATATATATATATATATGAATATATACATGCTTGTGGATGTCCATATACAAGTAAATTGAAAGACACAGACAAGAGAAAAGGAGGGGACTAGGATTGTGGTGTTATTATAAAGTACTCACAGTATCTGTTAAATGACATACCGTTGTTTAAAGTGGTCATGGATTAGTTGTAAATGTATATTGCAAACTGCAGGGCAACTAGGAGAAAAAATGTTAAAAACAAACAAATCAAGTATTGATATGCTATAAAAAAGGAGAAAAATGTAACTGTAACTGTCCAGTTAAAACCACAAAACACAGAAAAAGAGTGGAAGACAAAAATAAGAACAGGGCAAAAATAATAACACTAAAAAACAATAACAGAAACAAATGTGTATATATAGAGAGATAGATATGCTTGATCCTCCTTTAATTTGAATGCAGCCACTTTTTTCCCTTCCTCTCTTATGATCTCACAGGATGAAAATTCCCTTAACTGACTTGATGGCTTTTCAGTTTCCAATGGAGTAGAAAAATATTTGCCACTCTGCAGAATAATTGCTATTTAGAGAGATGCACAGTGAAACTTTATGGACAGAGAAAGGTGTAAAGGTTCAGAGGTGTTTTTTAAAAAGAAGCAACATTTAGACTGACATTTAAGGTTGTGAAAGAATCTAATAAACTGGTTGGTGAGTTCAGGCCATCTAAGAATAACAAGATTGAGGATATTATATTTCAGCATTCTTTAGAGTGGGGAGCCACTCATTTAAAAAAGCAGCAATTTGTTCAGTACTTGGCCTACACTCAGTATATACTGCTGGAACCCAGACTTTAGAGAAATTTGTTGAAATTCTCTGTACAACAAAAAGGATAAATTTGATCCATTAGTAAGAAAGGATGAAAAGCTGAGGACTGTTTGAAGGAGGGCAGAGGAGATCCAAAAAATGCAAGAAAAGAAAAGATAGAAAACCAAGAGCATCATGGATGAAAAAGTTTCTTGAGGAAAGAATATTTTTGCTATGTGATGCCTGAGATACATACACTTCTTCAACTTTATCAAATTTTAGTAAAGTACATATTGCTTACCAGTGCTTCTTATTGTAGGAAAATTTTAAGATGGATTGAACTCAGAGAGGGAAGAGCTTATATTCACATCTTTGCGAATGCATGGCATGTCAGGTGAAAAGCTGGAGGAAAAATATTTCAGTTGGTATCAGGGTTAACTGAGATCTGTCATTTTAGAAATTACTCTTTTTTAAAAATTGAGCTTTATTTATGAAAATAAAAATTGTAACTTAACAGATGCCTTATAAATTAAATTAGCTAATTCTGTAGGATATTTCTCCCTTATAAATTTCTTTTTTCATATAATAGACCTAATGCTTTGTGGAACCTGCTTTGGGAAAAGATGGCTTCACTACCAAAAATGAACGTCAACAAAAAGAAAAATATCTGAATACAAATGAAATCTGTAACTATTTATGGAAAATATTTTCTATTAACCAACCAAGTAGAAATAGCTAGAACAAAGGAAAGATTTTATTTACAGTGTTTTCATTCCTTAAAATAAGGGCCCGTGAATGGCTTTTTGTCCTTTCCTTTTTTAAGTCAGTATTATTAGTCAGAATAGGCTGGGTTAATGCAATAATAAATAAACCCTGAAGACCTTAGTGCTTAAGCCAAGAACAACTTGTGTGTATGTATTTCATACCTTGATGATTTGAGAAAAAATATGTAATGTTATAGATAAGTAGGGAGATAGATGAGAGTTGAGTGACTCCTTTATAGCATGATACTCTTTAAAATTTCGGCTGTTTGGATGTTCTAATTCTATCATCTATTAACTACTCAGATGAGAGAATTTGGAAAAAATATTATAAAACAATAAAACTATCTATGATGGGAGAGTTTGGCTCTTATCTCACAGAGTCAAAGAATGAATCTTGCAGACAAAGGAGAGTGAGTAAAGGAATA
>NW_023330863.1:0-58149 GCF_011100685.1 Canis lupus familiaris | reverse complement strand
TGTGCACAGATTTGTAGGAATATCAGAATAGAGCCTTCAGGGGATGCCTGGTCGCCCAGTGGTTTAGCGCCTGCCTTCCGCCAGGCCCTGATCCTGGAGACCCAGGATCGAGTTCTGCCTGGGCTCTCTGAATGGGGACTGCTTCTACCTCTGTCTGTGTCTGCCCCCCCACCCGTGTGTGTGTGTCTCTCATGATAAATATAAAAACTTTTTTTATAATGCTTTCTTTTAAAATTTTATTTATTTATTCACGAGAGACAAAGAGAGAGAGGCAGAGACACAAGCAGAGGGAGAAGCAGGCTCCATGCAGGGAGCCTGATGTCAGACTGGATCCTGGGTCCCCAGGATCACGCCCTGGGCTGAAGGCAGTGCTAAACCACGACCCACCGGGCTGCCCATAAAAACTTTTTAAGAAGAGACATACCATGTCTCATCGCATGCGGTCTCCAGTAGTTTGCACTGTGCTATGCTTTCTCCTAACTGGTGCTCCCAGGAGGCCCCATTGGCCTGACGTCCTTCCCCACCTTCTCCAAGGCTTGAGCATGGTCCTGGTGAGTTGGGAGACTTTTCCCCAAAGGGACACGGGGCTCACTGTACTATGTCTATCGCTCTGCAGTTAGGTTTTGAAGGAGCGCATCCCTGCCCCGCTCCCGGGGTCGGGCACAGGGGCCTCGTGTGCTGCACAACATGTCAGAAGGCCAGTTGGTTCCCACAGCCACTGAGCCCTTCACTGATGCAGGACTTCGATGCGATTCCCTTCTGTTGCCAAATCACAGGGCGGTGCTGAACATCTGAGCCCTCACACCTGGGCCCTCCCACCCAAGGAAAGGTCTCGGTTGGCACCTCGAGAGAGGGGCGTGTGGTCAAATTCAAGGGGTGAAGCCGTTAATGCAGGGAGGTGCTGTCAAAACTCAGCTGACAAGCGGCCCTGGGATACTGACCCCTCCCATTTGAGATCCTTGTATTGATCCAAATTTTTTTGAAAATTTATCCTCTAAAAACTATTTCTTTATTGGATAGTCTGTCAGTTTAAGAGACAGACAGCAGGAAGCAGAAGAGGGAGACACAGGCTCCTCAAGCACACTCTGCCCCAAGCGCAGAGCCTGCCAGGGGTGGGATCTCAGGATGCTGAGACCATGACCTGAGCCACAACTGAGAGTCAGATGCTAAGTGACTGAGCCGCAGGCGTCAAGCCCCGTGTCCCTGCTGTGGGCACTCCTTCCCCCCCCCGCCCCCTGCAGCCACTGAGAGCTCGGGCTGTGGTCTGCGCTCCAACTCCCAGGTCTCCTGGAGGCTACAGTGCAGGCTGCACATCCCCTCTGTCCCACCTCAGGCTGAAAGGGCCTCAGCCCTGAGGAAGAATCGGATCTGCCCAACCACCCCCAGCCGGAGGGAGCTGCTGGAGCAGCAGGTAGAAGAACTGGTGCCCGCCTTGCTGCGCTTTGATAACTGTCCATATTTGAATTCCTTAACTATTTGGTGGAATATGGCACCCCTGAAGAGGTGCTGGACCTGCTGTTTGCAAAGTGAGCACTCTGACCCTCCACAGCCCAGTGGGATGGGCCACCTACTGGTTGGGAGTCTTGGGGAATGTTGCTTAACTTCCCGGCCCCTTGGGTGCTCCTCGACTGGAGGAGAGTCACACAGGGCCTAGTCGGGTCCTGTAGGGCAGCCCCGGTGCCTGGCCTGTGGCAGGTCGGCTAGAGGGGCTGTGCTTGTGCTCATCAGTCGTCTTCTCTCCCCATGACAAAGCCTGTGCCGCCTCCTCACCGTCACCAGGGTCTTGAGCTGGCCTGTTTTGCCATTGAAAGGGAGTTTTGAGTCCATCTGGGGTCTATATCCTGGGGCATTCGGAGTAGGGGTCCCTGGGGACACCTGGGCCCAGGCCCACTCGGATATCAGCCATGGGCCTGGCGGAGCCCTTTCATTCCTCAAGCATTCAGGAAGTGCCAGCAGGTGCAGGTGCTTTCCAGGAGCTGCCCGTGGCCACAGGCACAGAGCTGACGGCCCCCAGGGTTCTGGACTAGTTGGGGTTCAGAGGTGACAGCAGCTATGAGGAGAGATCGGGTCCACAGGACGATTCATGTGATGCCCCCTGCCCTCCTCTAGATATCGATACATCGTAGCTTCCTGCAAGAACGAAGGAATCCTGGACCAGTGGGAAATGTGAGTGAGCTCTGGACCATGCAGGGGAGCCTTCCCTCTCCAGGAGGGCCGCGAGGGGGCTGTGGGTTGGAGGGGCTGCTCGACCCTTCACCCCACACGTCTGCAATTCCTGTGACAGGGTAAGGGTCTAAGGCCCTTCAGGAAAAGAGCAAAGGAGCCGTGGGTGGGATGTGGGCTTTGTGGGAGAGCATGGGACACCAAAGGGTGACCTCCTCCATGCCCATCCCCCCAACCCTCTGTCTGCCCCACACCTGGGACCAGAGCAGAGGGTGTGGGGAGCATCGCACTCACCAATCTGGTGGCACCTGGACCCGGGTGCACGGCAGGTGCTCAGGAGAGCCAGTGAGGGCTCACGGACCAGACGGCCCCCGCCCCGTGGGAGATTAGAGTCAGTGGAAGGACACCCCTTGGGGGCCCCTCATGAGTGAGGCAGGGCAGACCCACGGGAGGGAAGTTT
The DNA here is from genome assembly GCF_011100685.1 of Canis lupus familiaris. NCBI lineage: Eukaryota > Metazoa > Chordata > Mammalia > Carnivora > Canidae > Canis > Canis lupus. The sequence goes on along the minus strand of NW_023330863.1, from coordinate 55,526 downwards.
CCCCAGGAAAAACAGTGATGGTCACACTGCTGGTCATGGGCTCCCATGCACAGAGGCTTTGTGCCAGCCCCTCCTCAGCGAGCAGGGCTGTGGCAGACTGGACGCCAGGTGACAGGTGGACAAGGAGCAGCACTGGCCTCCGACAGCCCGCATGGGAGGCCGAGGGCCCCGGTTCCTGCAGGGCTTCCCCGGGACACCTCTGCGTGAGGGAGCTCTGTCTTCTGACGCCTCTGCCCACCTGTCCCTCCCCAGCACCATGTCCTCCTTCCTGACCATCTGGCTGGACTACTATGAGGAGGACTTCCACGATCCCCCAGAATTTCCTGCCCTGACAAAGCTGCTGAACTTCACGGGGCAGTACTTGCCAGGCTCAGTGCTCACTGTCGTGCCGTGTGTTACCTTTGGCGTTTCAAATCTCCATCAAGCGGAGTTTGTGGGTGGAGGTGAGGAGGACTGGGGTGGCCGAGTTGGGGACAGGGTGGGTCACACAGATCAAGCCTCCGTGTTGCTGGGCCGGAGCAGTGGGTAGGCTCACACCCCATCCCCACGGGCTGCAGTCTGGGGAGACCTCCCAGGGCTCTTGCACTCACACACATTGAGCGGTGGGAAGAGTGTCCTTGATTTGAGAGGGACGTGGAAAGTCCATCCTGGTGATGATACTTTGTCTTCTTGGAGATGATACTCTGTCTTTGGACCCTGAGCAACACCCTGAACCACCCCAGGAGCACGCCCGAGCTCCGACGGTGGGGCCTGCTGCACCTTAGGGTCTGAGGGGATGGAGCTGGTCCCAGCTGCTGGAGCTGAGGCTTGGCCCAAGCCATGATGCCAGCTGCTGTGTTCAAGCCAAGATACGTGGTCGGACCTCTGAATCACTGTCCTGACCTGGAAGAGCTACCTGCAACCCTAGGAGCCCTGGAGGCCAAATGGGCCCCACCACCGGCTATCGAGCTCATCGATGTGCCGGAGCAGCCGCCTCACTCAGTGGAGCAACCGGCTTCAGACCCCGAGCAACACCTGAACCACCCCAAGAGCCCGCCTGAGCCCTGACTGTGGGGGCTGCTGCACCTTCAGGGTCTGAGGTGATGGAGCTGGTCCCAGCTGCTGGAGCTGAGGGCTTGGCCCAAACCGTGATGCCAGCTGCTGTGTTCAGGCCAAGGTATGTGGTGGTCAGACCTCTGAATCCCTGTCCCGACCTGGAAGAGCCACCTGCACCCTTGGGAGCCCTGGAAGCCGAACGGGCCCCACCACCAGCTATCGAGGTCATTGATGTGCTGGAGCAGCCACCTCACTCAGGGGAGCAACCGGCTTCGGACCCCGAGCAACACCCTGAACCATCGTGGCAAGAGCCCCGCCCCGAGGCTGACTGTGGGGCCTGCTGAAGCTCCTGGGCCTGAGGTGATCGAGCCGGTCCCAGCTGCTGGTGCTGAAAGCTAAGCCTGGGCTGAGATGCCAGCTGCTGAGGTCAAGCCAAAGTACCTGGGGGTCATACCTTTGATTCACTGTCCCGACCTGGAGGAGCCACCTGCTTCTTGGCCACCCCAGAAGGAGGAGCATGTCCCGGTGCCGGCTCTCGAGTTCATCGAAGGGCCGGACTGCCACCTGCCTCAGTGGAGCCACCAGCCTTGGCCCCCGAGCAGCAGCTTGTGATGGCTGCAGCACAATTGAAGCCTTCCCCTCCCCTTTCATTGTGCTGTTTCTGTATTTTGTGTTTTTTGTAAACCTCTATAATTGCTTCATAAATTTTATTTGTAATAAAGGATAAGTTAACTTTGTAAAAATTGACTCTGTTGCTTTTAAATTATACATCGTGGTACTTTAGGTCCATTCATACTTCGAAACTCATTCTATGAGGCTAGCATCACCTTAATTCCAAAACCAAAGACCCCACCAAAAAGGAGAATTATAGACCTATATCCCCGATGAACATGGATGCAAACATTCTCAACAAGATATGAGCCAACAGGATCCAACAGTACATTAAGAAGATTACTGGCCATGACCAAGTGGGATTTATCCCCAGGATGCAAGGCTGGTTCAACACTCGTAAAGCAGTCAATGGGATGGATCACATCAACAAGAGAAGAAACAAGAACAGATGATCCTCTCAATAGATGCAGAGAAAGCATTTGACAAAATACAGCATCCATTCCTGATCAAAACTCTTGAGACTGTAGTGATAGACGGAACATTCCTCAACATCTTCAAAGCCAACTACGAAAAGCCCATAGCAAATATCATTCCCAATGGGGAAACACTGGGAGCCTTTCCACTAAGATCAGGAATACGACAGGGACGTACACTCTCACCATGGCTACTCAACATAGTACTAGAAGTCCTAGCTTCATCAATTGGGCAGCAAAAAGAAATAATAGGCATTCAAATTGGCAAAGAAGAGGTCAAACTCTCCCTCATTGCAGATGACATGATATTGTACCTAGAAAACCCAAAAGACTCCACCCCAAGATTGCTGGAACTCATACAGGAAATTCAGCGGCGTGGCAGGATACCAAATCAATGCCCAGAAATCAGTGGCATGTCTATACACTAACAATGAGACTGAAGAAAGAGTAATTAAGGAGTCATTCCCATTGACAATTGCACCCAAAAGGATGAGATACCTAGGAATACACCTAACCAAAGAGGTAAAGGATCCCCACTCGAAAAACTACAGAACACGTCTGAAAGAAATTGAGGAGGACACAAAGAGATGGAAAACTATTCCATACTCATGGATTTGAAGAATTCATTTATTGGGAAAATGTCAACGTGACCCAGGGCAATTTACACATTGAACGCAATCCCTATCAAAATACCATGGACTTTCTTCAGAGAGTTGGAACAAATCATCTGAAGATTAGTGTGGAATCAGAAAAGACCCCAAGTAGCCAGGGGAATATTAAAAAAGAAAACCAGAGCCGGGGCATCACAATGCTGGATGTCAAGTTGTACTACAAAGCTGTGGTCATCAAGACAGTGTGGTCCTGGCACAAAAACAGACACAGAGATCAATGGAACAGAACAGAGAATCCAGAAGTGGACCCTCAACTCTATGGTCAGCTAATATTCGACAAAGCAGGAAACACCATCCACTGGAACAAAGTCTCTTCAATAAATGCTGCTGGGAACATTGGACAGCCACACACAGAGGAATGAAACTGGACCATTCTCTCACACCACCGTACACAAAGAGAAACTCAAAGTGGATGAAAGATCTAAATGTGAGACAGGAAGCCATCAAAATCCTAGAGGAGAACACAGGCAGCACCCTTCTTGAACTTGGCCAGAGCAACTTCTTGCAAGATACATCCATGAAGGCCAGGGAAACAAGAGCCAAAATGAATCACTGGGACTTCATCAAGATGAGAAGCTTCTGCACAGCAAAAGAAACGCTCAACAAAACTAAAAGACAACCCACAGAATGGGAGAAGATATTTGTAAATGACCCATCAGATAAAGGGCCAGTGTCCAAGATCTCTAAAGAAACTTATTCAACTCTACAGCAAAGAAACCAACAATCCAATCATGAAATGGGCAAAAGACCTGAACGGAAATGTCACAGAGGAAGACATAGACATGGCCAACACGCACATGAGACAATGTTCCGCATCACTGGCCATCAGGGAAACACAACTCAAAAGCACAATGAGATCCCACCTCACACCAGTGAGAATGGTGAACATTAAGAAGACATGAAACAACAAATGTTGGAGACGATGTGGAGAAAGGGGAACCCTCCTGCACTGTGGGTGGGAGTGTGACCTGGTGCAGCCACTCTGGAAAACTGTGTGGAGCTTCCTCAAAGAGTTCAAAATAGAGCTGCCCTGCGACCCAGCAATTCCACTGCTCGGGATTTACTCCAAAGATACGGATGCAGTGAAACGCCAGGACACCTGCACCCCGATCATTATAGCGGCAATGTCCACAATAGCCACACTGTGGAAGGAGCCTCGGTGCCCATCGACAGATGAATGGATAAAGAGATGTGTTCTACCTATGTAATGGAGTATTACTCAGCCAATAGAAATGACAAATACCCACTATTTGCTTCGACGTGGAGGGACCTAGAGGGTATTATGTTGAATGAAATAAGTCAATGGGGAGAAGGACAAACATCATATGGTCTCATTCATTTGGGGAATATAAAAATTAGTGACAGGAAATAAAGAGAAAGGAGAGAAAATGAGTGAAAATATCGGTGAGGGTGACAAAACATGAGAGACACCTAACTCTGGGAAATGAACAAGGGGTAGTGGAAGGGGAAGTGGGTGGGGGGTTGGGGTGACTGGGTGATTGGAACTGAGGAGGGCACTTGGTGGGATGAGCACTGGGTGTTATGGTACATGGCAGCAAACTGAACTCCAATAAACAAAATCTTAAAAAAAAAAGGGTGAGGGATCCCTGGGCAGTTTGGCGCCTGCCTTTGGTCCAGGGCGCAACCCTGGAGACCGGGATCGAGTCCCACATCGGGCTCCTGGCGCATGGAGCCTGCTTCTCCCTCTGCTTGTGTCTCTGCCTCTATCTCTCTCTGTGACTATCATAAATAAATTAAAAAAAAAGGGTGAACCCACAGTGCCTGGCCCTGCATCTCCACAGTGTTGGGAGCAGCGTGGGGGGAGCGGGACACCGGCCACCCGCTCTCCTCCTGCTGCTACTGCGTGGGCTCTGCTTCCTTTCCTGTGCTGGGCCCGGGGAGCGGGTTCTGGGCCGGCTGCTTCGAGGAGCGGGGGGGGGGGGGGGGGCTCGGCTTCATCTCTCTTGCACACCCGCGCTTGTGCTCTCGCTTGGTGTGTGTGTGCGTCTGCCAGCTGCAAGGCCCTGTCGGGAAGACCAGACTGGGGCTCTTGGTCGGCGCTGCTGGATGTGGGGACACCTTCCCGAGTAGGCCACAGACGCAGCAGGAAACTGTCCTCCCACGTCCTCTGTGGGGCTGGTCCTTGTTGGGGAGCTGACCGGGTGCCCTCAGGAGACACAGCCACGGCCTTTCCTCCTGCCTCTCCTCTGCCTGTGGGGCCTGAGCCACCCCAGGCCCACAGGCCACATGCCCGCTGCTCTGTGGGGCTGTCAGCTGGCAGGTTTCCTGGGACCTTCCCTTGGTGGCTGTCCTGGAGGCTGAGGAGGACTCCTTTCTAGGCGATGGCCCCCTTCAAATGGCTTGAGTAGGTGGGAGCTGACTCGTCAGTCGTGTGGGGGCAGGTTTGTGGCTCGAGGTGGCCAGAAATGGGTGGGGATGCCCGAATATGTCCGAAGCAGCCCTGGGAAGCATTGGGTAGCTCTCGTGCGGTCGAAGGAGGTGCAGACACCAGATGGCTGGGAGGAGCGTCGCCAAGGGGGCCCAGAGATCTGCCCCATAGTTGGGCCGGAGCCTGTTGCTGGAGCTGCTGAGACCCATCCTCAGGGTCCCCAGGATTTGCACACCTGTCCCATGTCCCAGGGCTCTCATGGCATGCACGTGTGTGAGAACCGGTCTCGATGGTCTCGTCGGGGTCTCCTGGTGTGACGAGGTGGGGCATGCACCGTACCCCAGCTACTCGGGAGACTGGGGAGCCATGGACTCATGGTCCGTCATCTTCTCTGACGTCGTTTTCAGTGTTGTGTTTTGGCCCACTCCGCCTGCCGTGGCAGCGGCTCACCAGCGTCAGAGTGGCGGGCTGGGGCACTGGGCCATGCGGCCGATGGCAGGCCGTCCTCGTGGGTGTCCTCTGCCCATTGCTGCTGGCCTGGGCCCTGGAGCCGGTGCAGCCTGTGTGTTTTCTCTCTCCAGACGCGGCTGCCACAGATTGGCCAGTGAGCTCCATCAGCTGAGGTCCGCGGAGACCAGTGCCCACCCACGAAGTCCCCTCTCCAGTGTTGGTTTGCAATAAATCTGTATTTAAGCACTTAAGCATCTGTGTGTGTCTCTTGCTTCTGAGACTCTTCTCTGCATGTGTGCTTTTCCGGAACTCCAGCCATGAGGTCCCTGACTCACGGACAAAGCAGATGCCAAAGTAGGGGATTCCTCAGTGTCTTCTGAACTGTGTCTGCTCTAACCTGTGGTTTTCAGAAATCTGATGAGCTTTCAAGAAAAAAGAATTGTGGTTGCAGAGCTGACATGGGTTTCCAGCAGGTTCTGAAAAGCTGAAGTGAGCACAGGATCCCGAAGCTTCAGCCAGAGGACACCCCCACACCCCATGGAGCGAGTCTCGCCCTGCGGTGCTGGGCTCACCCATCTGCCTGCACCCTCCAGGGCACAGCACGTTGGCCGCACCCTAGTCCCGGGGACCGTGCTTGTGGTCAGGCTCTAGCGACGCTTCTCAAGTGAATGGAGGAGGGCGTGGTGGCATTAGCGCACAAGTGCCCAGGACCAGAGATTATCTGCCAGGGAGGAAAGGCCCCATCTTTCAACAGTTTGCCCCAAAACGTGTGGGAGGGAGAACAGTCTCCATGTTCTACGTAGAAAGGAAGTGTCCGGGAGGTGGCAGTTGCGGTGTGGAGAGGAGTGTGCCCAGGACTGCCCACCTGAGGACAGACCCACAGCCACCCGCGTCTGCCCCACTGGCAGGGTGGCGCTCCCGTGGGCCTCCCGCTGGCACCTGTCCCAGCTTCGGTGGGTGTGGGGGGGTAACACCAACATTTCAGGCTCTGCTCCCCACTCAGCTCAAGCCTCTGGTGCTCTCCCTGGGTGTGATTCTTTTTTATTTTTATTTTGGAACATCAATGGGAAAAATGTTATATCTTTAATTTTTGCTAATATCTAATTGGGATTTAGCCTTCCCATCAGTTAGGAAACATGTGTCAGTTCCTTTTTTTTCCTTTGTAAATTGACTTTTTATTGGTGTTCAATTTGCCAACATATAGAATAACACCCAGTGCTCACCCCATCAAGTGCCCCCATCAGTGCCCATCACCCAGTCACCCCCAACCCGCCCACCTCCACTTCCCCCACCCTAGTTCCTTTCCTGGATGTGATTCTTGAGGGCTGGCTGGCCTCCAGAGGTCAGCTTGTGTGCAGCCCGACAGCTGCCCTGGCCTGCCCTCTGCCGCTGAGCCCAGACATGGGTACGGCCTTGTGTGTTCCCTTGCCCTGAGGGGACCAGGCCCACGGACACTGGAGCCCAAGCTGGGGGGGCACATGGTGAGTCAGTGTCAACCCGCCTGTCCCGGCAGGCACAGCAGCCTGGCGGGGGGCTGTCCCGGCTGGGTGGCCTCCCATCTGGCTAGCATGGAGGACGAAACCAGGCCGGGCCTCCCGCCTTCTCTGTCATGCTGCTTCCCACGCTGTGTAGCCAGAGCCGGATGCACTCGGGGACGTTTCGATGCAAACACGGTGTGAGGGCCACAGAGGAAGGGATGACCCTGAGGCTGGAGCTGGACCGCCCACCCGCATGCTGCTCCAGTGGGGCCTCCCTGCCTCTGCCATCCGTGTGGCACAGGCCTGGTACTGGCAGACGCTCTGCAGGCGGGGGGTAGGCCCCTGGCGTCATTTGCCATCCTATCCCCAACAGCCCAGGTGTCTCCCCGAGGAGGAGTCCTGGTGTGGGTATAGCGGTGGGGCGGCTGGCAGTCTGGGGCAGGCTCTCCTGCAGGGCAGTGGTTGGGAAGCTGCCCAGGTCGGGGCCATCCTGTGGCCTGGGGCGGGGTCTCCTGGCAGCCCGCAGCAGGGGCCTAGGAGCCCTCCACCATGTGCCTGGCCTGCAGAGGGTCTGGGTTGGCAGGTGCCATGGAGGGGCTGCCAAACAGGAGCTCGTGCTTGAGCTCAAAGGCATAGGAGCCCCGGGGGCCACCTGTCAGCTGTCCGGTGGTCTGGGGGGCCTGGGACAGGAGACCTCAGGCTGGCGGGTCCCCAGTGAAGAGCTCTGCTGCAGAAGCAGCCACAGGGCTGCGGGGAGAGTGGCCAGGTGGGGCCCCACACAGTTCTGGGGTCCTCCTTCACCCAGGGTGCTCCGGATCCCTGCCATTTCAACCCCCAGGCAGTTGGGCATCTGGCGAACATGTTGCATGTAAGGTTTGGCGGAAGCCCGCTGTTGCATGTAGGGAGATGGCCTCTGGTGGGGAAGGTGCCAGCACTCGGCCCCGCCTCCTGACTCCCTGCACCCCTGACCTCAGCCTCCCACAGCAGCTGCTGTAAAGTCCAGGGGATACCTGCTGGCTCAGGGCTGCCCTGCGGCCGGGCGCCCTGTTTCTCTGGCTGGGTGTGTCAGCCCTCTGGGTCACTCATATGTGGAATTTAAGAAATGAAACTGATGGGCATGGGGAACAGAAGGAAAAATACAATGAGATAAAAACAGAGCAGGAGGCAAACCATAAGAGACTCTTAATCATAGGAAACAAAGTGACAGTCACTGGAGGGGAGGGTGGGTGGTGGATCAGGTACCTGGGGGATGGGCATTAAGGAGGGCATGTGAAGTGATGAGCACTAGGTGTTATATGCAACTGATGAATCACTACATTCTACCCAGTCTCATACTACACTATATGTTAACCAACTTGAATTTGAATACAATCTAAAAAAAAGAATGAAAAAAATCACACATTCTTGTGTACAGTGAAGAAAGAACTCTGCATCCAATTAAAAAAGCAGTAATGGGGCACTCGCTATGTGCATCATCAGTTACCAAGAACTTGCTCACCACCATCTTTCAGGTATTAACAAATCACAATTTCTAAGCTTTTTATTAAATCAGGGACTTCCACTTCCTGAGAAGATACATACATACATACATGGTGCAAGCCAAAGCCTCGATCCCAACAACCAGAAAAGATGTGCTCCTGGCGATAGTCAGGAAGCTGTCAGATGACCAGAGCTAGGTAAAGGATCCATGCAGAGGACAGAGAGCGCTTCACTGGGGAGGCTGATGATGGGGCACCATTTTGTCCCAGGCCACTTGCCGATTCAGGACATCAGCTCCACTGGGATAAGAGGACACCATCACCATACAGTGACACACTGGAAACTCAAGGAGGCCCAAATGCAAGGCTGACATTCCCACAGGACGTGTGCTTTGGGAAGGTGGGAGGTGAAGGGGACGGGACCGAGCGAAGCTTATCGTGGCCTCGCAGTACCTACGGGATGAGCCTCTGCTAGCGAGAACGGGTCTCCCACAAACACAGACCCACCCACGTGGGAGCTTCCAGATGACTAAGCTGCATGGGGCAGAAGAAGACCAAGTATGACACTCCAAATCCCTGAAAGGACTAGCGTAGTGCTTGTGAGGCCTTCCAGTGCTGAGGACAAAGAGCCTGCTTCTGACTAGTGGGTCTCAATCAAAACACAGAGTGTCCACAGGGGAAAAACAGGGAAAAATTACAGGGGCACTGAAGGCCAGCTCAATGCACCAAAGAGAAGAAGGGACTATCGACCAACTAAATAAACCATCTGGCCCTCGATGTTCTTTCATTCACTGTGTTATGCACACATCCAAAGAATTACCAGAAACATACACGGGAAGGAAAATGCAACCAATAATTCAGAATAAAAATAAGCAAAGACCGTGAAGTAAGTAAGATCATGCTGGTAAGAAAAACAGGTAACAAGATGGACAGAAGTGGATGCAACAAATGGAGAACTGAATGAGAAAAAGTGTAATTGCATATGAAGAAATCACATGGATATTCTAGACCTATAAATAACTATCTTTCACCAAGCATTCATCGATGGCTTAACAGAAAAACTCGGATGGCATAGGAAAGGACAAGATTGGTGAGTTCTGAGATAGAGCAAACAGACAATACCAAAACTGGAGAGCAAGCAGAAGAAGCAATGAAAAGAACAGAAGACACACGGTCCACAGCAAAAGGCCCATCATACTTGAACTTGAGGGTCCCAGGAAAAGAGGGACAGAGATAGAAGCAATATCCAGAGAGAGAACAGCCAAGGATCCCAAACTGCAGAAAGACACCAATTCCCACATTCAAGAGGCAGAATGAAAAACACATGTGCGCTTACAGGCACACACAGCACACGCGTGCACATATACACACAGGCACGCATCACACACAGGTCACGTGATCATCAAAATACAGAAAACAAAAACAAAAAGGAAATCCTAAAGCAGCTGTGGCTGGGGATGGGGGTTGGGAAGAGACACCCCCTTCAAAAGAACAATAGGTTGTGTAGAAACACAATAGGGGAAAATCAAGTTCTGGCCATTTGAGGTTTGGAGGGAGACTGGAGGAAAAGAGTATATTTGAATCAGATTTTTAAAAAAACCTTTTAGGTAACGTATTGAGTAGTTTGCTAAGTATTCAAAAATTTACAACATGTTATTTAAATTTCACAACTTTCTGAACTAAATATGATTACTTCCTTTTACACATAGAAAACTCTAAGCTTCTTGCCAAAGGCCTCACAATTCCCACGTCACAGAACAAAGACACAAGCCCAGAGCTGTCTGAAACGATGGTGATGCTCGCAGTTTGCTACCACAGTGCTTCATCCAAAGAGAAGGAGGCATGAGCATTAGTGGAATGATGTAAGAGTTATAATATGCAAAGATTAAGGAGCAGAAAATAAAGGGGTGGGGGCCAACTCAAAGTTGCAGGGGACAGAGAATAGAGCGGGTGTTGTTGTGTGTTGTAACAAAGTTAAAGTGACAAGTAAACAGGAAAACCGTGAACCACGCTTGCTTGACGCAGTGAGCGAGAGCGATGGAAACACGGCATTTGATCAAATCACACTATTTACTTTTTTTCTCACTCTGCTAACAGCTTAACCATGGATATAATGATACAATACGATTGAATTTTAAAACACGTATGGGGTTTCACTGCATAATCTTAATGAATTCTCAGAAGACAACTCAGTATATCAAGTGTGTGAAATCACTAATAGAAAAAATATAAATCTTTTTTTAATAGCTAAATTATACAACAAGAGAATAACTATGACAATTTCATCAACATTGCAATGGATTAAAAAACTACAAAACCATATACTGAAATACAAAAATTCTCAAATTCCCAAATGAGTAACTATGAAAGTTCATGATGCGCAAAATACCAACCGTGAAATTAGCATTTTTAAATACATAAAAGTAGAGGATAAATCATGGAATAAAGGCTTCATTATTTTAACCTACCTCCAAAGCCATAAACATGTAAGAATATGTTGGCAGGAAGAGACTGGAAAAACAGCTCTTACCGGGACCACCCAAGGGAAATAGTCCTGAAGTCACATAGCACGGCCTCAACCATCGGACCTAGGCACCGAACCGTCACAATACACAAGAGCAGGACACTGCAGGGGGTTCAAGATTCACTCGCACCCTAGTAACTCACGTGAGGAAACGTAAATGCGGCTGGTCCTGATTAACCTGCTCCATCCGAATGACCTGCAGACAGACTGGACAGAGGAGAGGACGGACACAGGGAAAGAGACTTTCGGGTTCCTCAGACCAGTAAAAGAAAAGTCCCAATGACCAAACCTCGTGGGACACGGCCCAGGCACCATCTGGACAGGTGGTTCTGACCATTACAGAACATCGGGGCTCAGGAGACGATGGAATCTCCCAAAACCATCCAGTTCAACAAACTCCAATTCAGACTCGCTACGAATGTGACAGCCTAAATCTGTCTTGATGTTACAGATAATCCTGGACACGAATATTAAGTCCCTCCTTGAAGCCCTTTGTTACTCAGAGTTAAGACGTCTGCAGTCCACCATTTGCCCTGACAAGCTGCCCTCTGGGATGCCACTGTGGCCTCTGTCCTTTTCACCTGACCTGCAGCAGGAGGACCGCCAAAGGCTTGCTCCTCTACCCCCGCACCCCCGTCTCCACACCCGCTGGAGGTGCAGGCGGCAGCTACAGGCCACCCCACCTCTCGAAGGAGTACCTTCAGGCCTGGCCTCTGTCTTTCCTTCTGCAAGTGCTTCCTTCCCCGTCACACCTCCACCTGGACATCTATCTGAGAGTATTGCCAACCCAACATCTCTCAGTTCCCGAAAGCTGTCTTCTCCACATCACTAAAGGTACCCGCATGCACTCAGCCCACTTCTTTCCTGATCCCTCCCCCTCTCCCATCCCACAATCCATCTTTCAGGCCGTGCCGTGGGCTCTGCCTTCAGGGGTTGACCGTCTGCCTGGCCACTCTTAGCACCCGGTTCCACACCACCATCATCTCTTCCTGGAACCAGATCTTTCAGCGCTCTCCCTGCTCCAGTGCGTTCCGTCTGCCACAACCTTCTGACTCAGACCATGACCTCCACACACTCTTAGGGCACGTGAAGAATTTTGAAAGACAGCAGTTAGGTCCAGATGGTTTATAGGTGTCGATTCCTGATCCCCTGGCTCAGCTAGTCCTTCCTGTCCCTGAAAGCTGACGGAAGCTCCTGAGGTAGCACCCGATGCCATTTCGCCTTCACCACATCCTACCCATCACTGCTTTTCTGTCACTTACCAGAACGAAGGCCTCCTCCTTGCTCCTCCTGTACTGTGCTCCAGAGTGAGTGGTAAAAGGCACTGGAACACCACAGAATCCCCTGTTAACCGCAAAGCCTTTCTAAAGTCAAGGCGTCACTAAGCCTGGGACAGAACATCCGGTCTTTCCTTCTTTGCGTTCATTTCCATAAAAAGAGAATGACATCAGACACACGCCACCTAGCCTAAATTCATCTGTCCTGAATTCAGGGACAGTGACGATGGGATCGTGAGAGGGGTGGCGGTTCCTGCTGATAGATCCTGCCTCCTCAATCCCGAAGGATCATCAGGGAAGGACGTCAAGCTGACTGGGAGCCACGCACAAAGAGAACAGGAAAGAAAGGCTGGAGACAGTGGAAACTCAACTCACTGAGGCAGAAAGCTCACGGGAAAGATCTATACTGTCTCTAAGCATGGAATTACCTCAGGTTTTGCTTTAAAAAAAAAGAAGAAATAATCCTGGGAAATAATTCACACACCCTATCTACAAAGTCACAATGCTGAGTCAGGAGCCAGAGCCCGCCCACTCACACATGCCTCGGTCTCAGTTATGTATTTTCTGTGATATTTCAAGGAGGAAGAGGTGAAAGATGCTACATGAATTTCCAGTAGACCAATTTTAAGTCAGTAAAAGAATCATTTCTCAGAACTGATATATGTATATATTATATATTATATAGTATATATATATATAAACACATATATATGTTCAATATTATATAACATAAGATATATCTTTTCTTAAACATTTATTCAAACTTAGAGGAACAGTATCATTAAGTTTTTACACAAAGAATATTGGGTACTATAAATTTTTACTAAGGACATATATCTACCCCCTCATCAGGAAGGTAAGCACCTTCCTGCTTATTCATTCCTAGCATGCCCTTGTTAACATTACATGAACTTCTAAAACAGTGTAATTCATCGACTGTAATGACATACTATAAACATATATAATATACAAACAACATACCTAATAATCATTCAAACGTCATTTCGAAGCCCCACAGCATATCATTTATGTTTACTATTAATTTCCACCAGACTTTACATCACCCTGGTCATAGTATTCATTCATGGGTACATGAACTGAAATTTTATAAACTCTCTCTCCATCTTGCTAAGAGAGGCATCCCAATGGCATTATATTTCATGTTTAAAAATTACCAATCATACTATTAATTTTGCCGTTTATATCAATTGTGCATCAGTACTATTTATAATAACAATTCTTTCTGACCGATTTTCACACTTAGAATACTGTAGCCAAAGACACTAAAACTTTAGAAACCTTACTTCCATGTGTGTATATACCAGTCTGTATATGTACACACATACACACAGAAAATGACAGAATACTTATTAAAACATCTTCCCATTATAAAAAGCATAAAATAAAATCTATGGAGGAAATGAAAGAGACAGGAGTTCAAGAAGAAAAGCAATATAATTGTTCTGACAGTGAAAAGAGAGAGCTCAGTCAGGTAAAGTTCAAAGGGATGATAGTGAGCATCAAATTATCATGGTAGTAACGTTCTATTGGATACATATTCAATAGTGAGATACAAAATACTTTTACAAGGTCAACTTTTCCCATACACTTGTAGAAAACCCCATCCTGTACTATTGATACTTGAGATGAAAATGTTTGAGGTCCAACTTAAAAATGGGGAGGGGGTGATAGTTTTGACAAATTATGGAGGGAGATCTTGAGCACTCTGCTGAAGCACAACTAGTGTGATTGCTTGCACAAGAACACAAGTGTCGCACCACCACCGTCATGGCCCTGCAAGACAGAGTGGCTGCTCAACCTTTCATAAAGCCCTCGTTCCCTCATGCAAGGGTCACAGCCACAGTGGCCCTGCTCAGTGAAGCCAACGTCCCCAATGTCTTCCCACTTCAGAATTGGCACCTCTGTATTCCCTCCACCTGGAATGCTCTTTGACATAACCCCTCTCATAATTCAAGATTCTACTCTAAATGCCTCAGAAAGAATGCTCGGACTTTTAGTTTGGTTATGTGTGTATTACGGTACTCTGCATGGTAATATTTTGTGTCATTTCTTACAACTGCATGGGAGTCTACAACTATCTCAAAGAAAAGTCTTTACAAAACCCTCTGGGGCTGCCTTCTGCAACAGATCTATCTGCAATGCTAACCTCTGCCATGACTCCCCCCACCCCTCGTCACTTCCTTGCCTGTCACCCAACATCATTCCTCCATAGTACCCACTGCTTTCTGAAATTACTGATTGGCTCACTCCTCTATTTCCTGAGACCCCACAAGGAAGTCATCTCCAGAAATACAGAGTCCTTGTCTTGCTCATCACTCTCTCCCAGGACTTAAAATGAGGCTGGGCCTCAGGAAGCTTTCACTAGATGAAAATGCACGAGGCAGAGGTGATACCCAGTGACAGGACAGGAAGACCTGACATCACTCTGCTGTGACATGTTACATACTTAACCTCATGTAGTTCACTCCTTAGGAGAATTCTGGAAGAAAGAGTAATTTTCCATATTTGTAGTTGAGTGAATGGAGCGTAAGAGGTTAAATAACTTGGCCGACGCTTGCATCGGCCATCAGGTTGGCCATTAGGAAGTACTGATGAAGTACTTCATCAGAAGTAATGGGTGTTTGTTCAAAGTCAGGTACTAGAGATTAATAAGCCTACACAGAGCTTTCCTCACCACAAGCCCCTCACAGGGCTTTCCATTTATTGCCTCAATTGATCCTCACGATAGTCTACATCTGATACATCAGGGGTTCAGACCACGAAACCAGGCTCGGAGAGTCAAGGAGGTTTGTTCAAGCAAGTACAGCTGCTTGTGGAACACAGGGAACTCAGGGGCTGCGACCCCAGCTCCAGCTCCCCCGGAATCCCACGCGTGCACAGACGACAGACAGAGATTTAAAGGAATGCACACAAGGTCACGCAGCTGGATGGACAAAAGGCTGAATTAAGAGTAGGCCAACGACCTATTAGGTCAAATGAGCATTTCCAGCCTGGCGTATCGTGCCACTGTCAAACACTTGAAAGTTTAATTTATTGCAGACTTTCAGAGTAAGATCAAGATTTTTATAATGAACATTAGCCATTGCTACTGAAAACATAAGTAGACCGAGGTAAGAGACAGCCGACACGGAATACATGTGCTTATGGCCACCGGTACACCATGCATACTCACTGCTCCAGAATATGACAAAAATCTAACTGCATGCATGTTGGTTGCTTTGATCTCTACAGGGTATAATCTTACTTAGGAATATTTAGTATTATTTCATAACATTTTCCTATCTATGGACAAACAGATCATTACAAATCAGGATGAAAACTGTTCATGACTCTGAAGCTCTACATCTCTAGGGGAAAGAAAATGCGTCAGAAACAGAAAAATCTTATACACTGTATGTATCCATGTGCTCTCTGATAAATACAAAAGATTTTCTCACCAAAAGAGCACGACACTTCAATATACTTGCACAAGGCTCACATATGTCTTAAAATAATGAACAATCAGAAACTGAAGAACAATAGTAAGTTCCAACAAAATAACAGATACAGCGGTGTATCTGACTTACTTTGTCTCTACCAATACTGGGGGGAACACTCTTTAATGGGGTGGCCGTTTCCCAGTTAACACTGTTCAAACCCGAACAGCAAAACTTTGGTTGAACAGCCAAAGTCAGGTCTCTACCCTAGAGGATCATACAATGTTAATGATAGGAAGTTTTCTATTTTCCTTCCCTCATCGCAGAAATAAAAGTTGTGAGGAAAAACAAAAGTTACCTTATGGTATCCAACACTCGGATAATGCTAGATTAACATATGTTTATGCTGCATTCTGCAACTAAAACAATTTGCATTGAAAATGTCGAGTAGGTATTTCTCTCTATCACTACAACTATAAACCGGACAGGATAAATCAGACCACTGTGACAGTTTCAAGTGGAGAATTTAGGAGCAGAAAAAAAGAAGATTTTCAGCAATATATGACAAGTTCAATTATTTTAGACTTAAATCTGGTAAAAAATGTAATTAAATTTAAAACATGCAATCACAATAGCATATATATATATTTTTTTCCCATATAGCACAAGATGATGAAAGATAAGATAATTTTCCTTATGGAGATTCCGATCTAAGCCCAAATGAAAAGAAAAAAAGAAACCTATCTCATCATGGCAGGGTGACTATGTCCTACAAAAAGATCCTTGCATCATACAAAAATGCAAACTCTATAACATAACAGAACTTTAACATGGGGGAAAACGAGGCATTTTTTAAAGTAAACTGCTGTTGCAAGGTAACTTTTAATTTGCGCACATAATGTAATTGCTACGGTCAGCGCACCTTGGGTCACGGAAACAACGGTAGCTGGATCCAGAGGTGCCCCGGCAGTCCGGGTGTTCAGGCAAAGTGCCGTGAACAGTGAGGATCGATGAGCTCCTCAAAGTGTCACGGCCAGATCCTCGGCAGGGTGGCTGGAGAATAATATTCAGAGAGCAGCACATGCTTAGTGTTACACTTTAAATTGATGCTGACATTTTGGATTGTGAAAAGAAAGTTTTTCCTAAGTAATATAGGAAACAACCCAGCTAACCTTCTGGAGGATATCAGATAATCATGGTAGGTTGTTGTGTAAGAGCTAACTTCTCAGAAATGTGAGCCCATGTGAAATACAAACAAGCAGCCGTTGCAGAGATTTACTATAGTGATCAACATTTTAATTACTTTCTGTTTCTTAGATGTACAGGACTATTGCGATGAATATTCGCTCCATCTACAAACAAAGCAGTATTTTTAGCCTGGTATTTGCATTTGGTGGCAAAAAAACTCCCACAAGGGTACGAATAACCACGAGTCATGTGCTGATTAATCCGAGACTCTCAAGTCACGGCATTAATTAAGGAATTACTATGATCTTTGCTGGTAACGCTACACATTTGTCACACGGCATGCAGAGAACGACTTATGGATGGTCAGATTTCAAACAAATCTCCAACCCTGCAAATACAGAGAGGATTTTTTCGAATCACTGCTGATGGTGACTCAATAAAAAACCGAGGGCCTAAGTATGAAAACAAACTCCTACCAGAAAATCGCTAGACCAGTCTACACATTGTGATGATTGACAAATAACTCGAGGTGTGCAAAGAAGGTTCTCCACATAAGAGAAAGGAGGACACAATGGAAGGTGTGCAATGCAGGCCAAGGCCACATCCTCAGCCGGCCCCGGCCCCCCGGCTCCAGGCCCCCCAGCCCCGAAAGGGGCGCGCCACCACTGCGGCCCTGCTGCTCCGTACTCCTGCCAATGCCCTACGCTCTGGACATGCAGCCTTACCTCAGAAGCCACGGACTATCTATCAAGTGGGTTAAATTGCTTCATGTTTTCAAGGCGTCTTATAAAGCATTCTCGGGAAAATGTTTTGCTCCGTCATTCCTGACCTTTTAGAAACGGTGCCCCAGCAAGTATTAATATGATGAAAACCACATGATCTCGGTCATTTACTGCCGACTGACACACACAGGCCCAAGGTAACACAACACAGCTTCCCTGGTTCTTAGAACGTATACATAGACCAAAGTTGAAATACTGAACTTTCTTTTTTCAGAAGAAGATCCTACATTTTTCTGGTTAAAACTGACCCATTGCTTAAACTCTGCCCTTTATTTTTATTTTTTTTATTTTTTATTTTTTTAGTTTCAGAAGCAGAATTTATTTATTTTTTTAAGTTTTTCTTTTTTTTGTTTATAATAAATGTATTTTTTATTGGTGTTCACTTTGCCAACATACAGAATAACACCCAGTGCTCATCCCCTCAAGTGCCCCCCTCAGTGCCCGTCACCCATAAACTCTGCCCTTTAAACATCTCTGATAAAATCGAAGATGTCAAAGAAACCACATAAGACATTTCAGAAAATCAATTTGAAAGGTGTTAATCTCTATATGGGAAATATTTTTCTGCCGCAAAGGAATCTATATGCATCCTTCCTTCCTTAACAAAACAAAGTGAATTTTGTCGTGTTCGGTTCTATAAAAAGAGAAGCCCCACAGCCCTATTCTGAATGTGTCAGCAGGTCTTCTCGTGTAGGGAGTCGAAGGGTACAAGTCTCCTCTTCCAGAAGTGGGCAGGCAGCAGCGCACTTACAAGCCACAGGCCAGAAGAAGAGGATTATTTCCACAACAGGCAAAACTGCCAGGAGGAACAAGCCACGACAACCGCGTGCATATTAAAGCCTTACAGTGGCTCCACAAGACCAAGGGAGCACCGAGAGCTCCCACTCATGCAGTTTAGCTCGAGATTCGGGGAAAGCATTTGACTATGGGGTTTGGAGGATGGAGCATGAACAGTACTTTTGTAAGACTTCTGCAGGTGGGAAAACTGGGCTGTGCTCACATAGCTATCACCCACCAAGACCAAGAAAGCCTCAAACGTTATTTTTAAACACTGGATTCTCACATCCATTCCTTATTTTTCATGCCTGAATTACAGATGTCATGATACCATGAGATACTTTAGGATGCCTACGCATTGCGAAGTAAAAACTTCTACCAGCAGCTGGCTGACCACTAACCCTAGGTCAGAACATGGGCTACTGTATTTATCACTAATCCTGATATGACAATTCACTATAAACTTAATTATTAAAGCTCTCCTAAAACATCAAGAGTCTGACACCATGTGTTTACATCAAAGCCAACAGACATATAAAGGTGAAATCGGAGTATATTAAGTATTACTCCTTTTTCCCCACTGGATAATCAGTATTTGATATTTCAAACACTCAGAATATTTCTCAATGTTTTTCTGTCAAAGTATTGTTAATGAAAGGAAAGAGGGAACGAGTTACAGAACTTTTAGAACTGAGCTGATGCAAAGAAAATTAGACATTTCTTTGAAATCTCACATTTTGTAACTGGCTACATAAAATATGGGTTTACTTTAATATAAAAATGACAATCTTCTCCATTCCTCACGTATACACAGTAAAGCAACTACCACGTTTGGTGGAAACATGAAGCGGAAGATGGGTCAGAGGGGAACGAGAGATGGATGCTTTAGCACCAGCTCTCAAGCTTAACAAGGAAAATAATAAGTTAGGAAAGATTTATCAACATAGCATTGTTTTCACAGTAAATATTTAGAAATATAAATTAAAGTAGCGTGAAATCGCAGTATCATGATAGGATAAACAACAGATTGTGAGGGTCATTAAATTATAATGTAAATCTGTTATCTATAAATATATGCAATGATGTCTATGATATATGGAGGAGACAGAGCATGCTGCAAAACATCATGATCAACAGATTCTCCTTTATACAAATCCTATATGTACATTTCTAAATATGCACGAGAACCACGTGGACCAGTGAGAGACATCAGCAAGAGCTAACAGGAGCTGCCTCTGAGTGACGAGATCTGCAATTCCGTTTACTTTTTGCACTTCTATATACTGATTGCATTTTTAACGATCATTTATCTGAAAAGTTCTTTCCAAAGTAAAATGTCTTTTTTTTTTTAAAGAGATTCTGACATGAAATGAGAAAAAAAACAAAGGGCTTTATTTTTAAAGAAGAAAAACTTCTAGCAAGGTCATGTGCTAGTCTACTACCCTGAAGGGACTGTGCACTTTGAAGACTTTGGGAATGTTCACTGTGCCTACAGAGTAGTCCCATGCTCATTCTGTCATTTCTGCAGTGAGTAGCACCAATAGAAGGAGGTATGGAGGGCAGCCCCGGTGGTGCAGCGGTTTAGCGACGCCTGCAGCCCAGGGCATGATCCCTGGAGACCCTGGATCGAGTCCCACGTTGGGCTCCTCTGAATGGAGCCTGCTTCTCCCTCTGCCTGTGTCTCTGCCTCTCTCTCTCTCTCTCTCTGTCTCTGTCTCTGTCTCTATGAATAAATAATAAATAAAAATCTTTAAAAAATAAAAGAGGTATCGAGAAAGAAGTGAAAGGTACTCACCCTCTGGTACAGAACGTGTTTTCATGTGAGGCTCAGGGACCAGTAGTGGGTTATTCTCGACTATACTGCTCTCAATGACATCAAGCACAAACCCACTAAGAGACTTAGGCGTGCCTCTGCTGTTATGACATTTTGGTCAAAATGGCAAAATGCATCTTAATTACAGTTTTGATAGGTATGTACTTATAGGTGTCATATATTCAACGACCTTTCAGGTTCAGGATATAACTGAGTACACTTAGGACATGTAAAGTTAACAAATTAAAACTCTGATAGATGATAGGAAAGAAAATTCTATCCAGAGTTTCACCGATACCATGAAATTATCATTTTGATGGCCCACATTTATGATGCTCTAAATATATGCACAGTGTAAAGTAGTCAATCTGGATTTCTACAAAAGGGACACTGAGCACAAAATGGAAACATAAAGACAGTTCTATGAAATGAATCTCATAAACTATCGACCGAAGACATTATATGTTTAAACTAACAGTTTTTGACTCCATGATCATTTATCATACTCAAGATAAAAATAGATAAAAATAGTTGATAATTGATGATTAAGACAAAATTCATATAACACTAGCATTATTCTTTCCAAGTATTCCAAGCAGAAATTCTTATAGGACACAACCAAAAGTATGGGCTATTTACTTGCTGTTATTTAATAAAAGAACAAAGAAAACTAAGACCTCACAAAATGTTGAAATAGCTATCTATCTACAGACATTGTGAATTTTTAGGAAGACACGCTGAAACATCAATACCATTGCAAACACACACGCATGCGCATATTCTGGTACGATGAACTTGAAAATTAACAAGCTATATTGGAGTTATGAATAATGGTCCTAATTATTCTTTTCCCAAAGTAGTAAACAGAAATACTATGTCAGAGTTTTCTGATCAGTGACAAAGTCATTAATAAATGAAATCAAAATGGCTAGCAATCAATAAAAAAACTGTATTTGTGAGGGAAACATTCACTGCTACACTAGGCTTCCATTCCGTATAGGCAACAGATTCATTTTAGTATGTAAAATGCTCTGGGTTGAAGAATGCTTTTGACAAGAAATGATAAAGATTTTTCCCTATCACAGTAACAAAAACATATATTCACGTTGTGTTTTTTGAACTGCTCATCTTCCTAAAAAAATTAAGTAATGAGGAAGGCCATAAGATGGCTAGGAAAACATAAACTGTAAGAAGCAAGAGGTTCATTTCCCTTAAACAAAATTCCCAGAAAGCAGGCAAGAAAAAAATAAAAGACCTCAACAATTGGAAAAGTTGGGGAAGGCGGGGAAAATCTGAAAGCAAGCAAGATGAAAATAATGAAAATACCAGCTGACATAAACAGGGATAGAATGCAGTCTAATCCCCAGACTCCTGAGCAAGGACATATGCAAATTAGCACGGGGAACACAAAACTACAACAGAAAGATGGTACGCGTAGCACCGGGACCAAGTATTAAACAAAGCATATCGAATTCAGAACTTGCTCATCAAACTGGATTAATTCTCCCTTTTGACGAAATGCATTTTGAGTTCAGGTTACGTCACAGGAATATTTTTATGGAATGACTTTAAAAATGTAGAGAAAGACTCTGATTCCTCTGACTCCCCTTAGTGAAAGAAAATCTTCGAATGCTGCTAAAGTTAATTAAAAACCATGAGGGAGGGATCCCTGGGTGGCGCAGCGGTTTAGCGCCTGCCTTTGGCCCAGGGCGCGATCCTGGAGACCCGGGATCGAGTCCCACATCGGGCTCCGGTGCATGGAGCCTGCTTCTCCCTCTGCCTGTGTCTCTGCCTCTCTCTCTCTCTGTAACTATCATAAATAAATAAAAATTAAAAAAAAAAAACCATGAGGGATCGATGAAATGAGAGATTCAATACAGACTGTGACATTCTGGGCCAAAACTGAAGTGTCATCAAAAAGTAATGGTTTTGGTAGACCCTGGCTAACAAACGAGAAGGATATCAAACACAAAGACTTTTTTTTGTCAAGAATGGTAACACTGATGAGAGAGAACCTCAAAGTGACATACATACATACGACAACTGAGTATGTATATTCAGCGTAAAGACTCACCAGAAGCAGGTGTCCATGCCTCTGTGGACAAAAAACAAAACAAAACAAAACAAAACAACTTTGGTTAACAGATCAACACACATATTAAAATCCAGACACTATAAGTTCTGGCACAGAGGCTGAAGCACACATTACATGAGAACACTGTTGCTGTCTCTATCTGGTGAAACACAAAGGAGTGTGAACCTCGTAAATGCGGTTTTGGGTATCAAAGTCCAACTGACTCTTTGTAATGTGCTCTGGCTTTGCAATTCTCAACATAGCAGGTGATAACCTGATATAGAAGCGAATACTACCGTGACTTCGGTTAGCTGCATGTGAGTTGTTTAAATATCAGAAGGTGAAGTACGACAAATTAGGAATAAAAACACAAATTTATGGAAAGGGTGCTTCAAAGAATGAAACCTGGATAAAACTCAAAAGCAGGAATCCTCCCAAGTGATCCTTTGCTACAAAATTAATTCACATTAGTGGAAGGCTTTGCTATGCCCAGTGCTGGGAATGTTTTTGTCCTGTCGGAAACTAGTTCACGCAAAATACCGAATTTCCAGTATTTCACCGTTATGTCCTGTTGTTTTGCTCAGAAAGAGCACCAAATCTCTGTGCTTAATTTAAAATGAATTACAATTTTGCTGGGGGTTTTAATTGCTAAGTAATTTGTTTGAACAGTTTAAACCACTTACAATTTTAGTCAACATAAAAATTTGTGGCAATCATACGGGAAAACTCATAAAACCACAGCTAAATTCCTAGGGATCAAAGTATTATAGACTGAAATAGCCTTTAACTAACAAATGATCATTATGATTGGATGTCAACTGCATTCCTATATTGTAATTCATTTCATATGTAAGAAAAAATAGAAAACCATTAGGCCAAGTAAAGGACTAAAAATTGCTTTTAAAGCAGCAACACTATGCAAATCTAAACAGAAATTCCAAACGTCCTGTTATTCTTCTGGGAGGTTCAGAGCAAAAGTCGTTCTTACGTAAAAACGGAATTAAGGTTGAGAGCCCACAAGACTTCCTGACGGTGCTTCGTAAGTTAGAAAATGAGCCCATAGATAGGAGATCGTAAAGACGCTTTTCTTCCAACAGAGACGGCTTCCTTACTGCTCACCCAGTTCCTGACCTCTGTCATGAGCTAGTGAACCCCCAGAACAAAGCTGAGAACAAAACCTGGGTTTCGGTACGACTCCACAGTTGAACTCAGAACCAGATTAAAACCAGGGCTTACGAGAGCTTTCCCGCTGTCAGATTCAACCGTGGGTCATCCCTAATCCGCCCCAGACCAGCGAGAAGACAGCAAGCTCCCATCCTTGCAGGAGTGTGCCGTGGAAGCGTCACAAGCCAGAGACAGAGGGGTTGTGTCCCTCAGAGTGAAGCTACAGGAAATGGTTTCCTTCTTTTCATTTTTTCGTTCTTAAGGAACTTTCATAAAACAGCTCTGAATCATGCAGTCTCCTTTAAAAATGTTCTCCTCATAAGGAAAACAGAAGAAAAATCAACCACCAAAGGTCACACTTGAAAACTGCAGAACTTCAGAACTTGTGGAAGAAACACCTGTAAGACCTCTTTCTTTGTACCACTTCATGCAAAGTTTCTCATGAGAAATTTATGTACTGGTTTGTGTTTTATGAATCAGACCTGAATAAAAAGAGAGACTTCTGCCATGAAACTTAAAGGGTAAGAAAATCTCCGTGTGCGTGCCACTCCCAGCATCATGAGTCAGGTTTTTCCCCTCCCCACGCAGACTGTTCCAGAGTCTCACCTCAATCCCCCCTACTGGTCCTTACAGATGCGCTAAATGGATTACCACTGCAGTGGTTTATCAGTCCTCCTCCGATATCCATAGAAAACTAAAGAAGACCAAGGAGGGTCCTCAAACTCCCATTCCCGACCTGGTGAAAATGGCATTTAAAGTCCTTAACACCCGAGAGGAAGTGGCTGAACTTAAGAGGCAGGCCAGGCTCCAGCAGAAGGTCCAACTCCAGACCCAAGCGTCGGTGGGAGCCCGCAGAAAGGGGGAACCAACCGAATCCCACCTGGGGCTTGCTTCAGATGTGGCACCGAGGGACAATGGGCCCGTCAATGTCCCAATCCCAAGGAGCCAACGCGGCAATTCCCTCAATGTGGAACGATGCGCCACTGGAAATCCGCCTGCTGGGTCTCGGGGGATCCTTGGCGCCTCCACACAGAGGAAACCCTGAGCCGGGAAGTCCAGCCTTTCAACTACTCGGATTGGATGATGACTGACGGGGCCCAGACTCAGACACCCCCTAAGCCAGGCCAAGCCAGGTCCTGCTCCAGGTAGCAGGGAAGCCCATCTCTTTCCTGTTGGGCACGGGGGCGACTGACTCCATTGTGCCTTCCTACTCGGGGGCCAGCTTCCCCTCTCCAGTAGCCGTGATGGGAACTGATGGCACCTCCTCTATTCCACGGACTGCCCCACTCCTCTCTTGCAGCCTGGATGGGTTCTCCTCCTCACACTCCTTCCTTAGAATCCCTTCCTGCCCAGCTCCTTTTCGTCGAAAATCCTGACATCTATCTATCAGCTTCTCCTCGGCTAAGTCCGGCTACCCTCCTACTTACCCCCTCTACTAACCCAGAACCCTCCCATTCCTGCTCTCAACTCCTGGAAGAGCTGCCCCCTCCACATCCAGGACTTTAGAATCAGCCCTTCCCTAACCCTGACCAAATTCTCTTTGTGGCCAGAGACACGCAGCATAGGCCATCGTTACCCTAGATGCCATCCTAGAGGCAGTTCCCCCCCTCCTCGGGACAAGCTCTCGGAAGGCAGAACTTAGAGCCCTCACCAGGGCTCTTCGCCTGTCCAAAGGGCAATGAGCTACCATATACACGGACTCCAAATGTGCCTCCATCATCACACATACACATTCTGTCCTCTGGCAAGAGCAAAGGTTTCTTACAACCAAGGGAAGCCCCATAATCTATGGGCCCCTCATTTCAAAACTACTAGAGGCCCTCAGCCTTCCCACTGAAGTAGCCATTGTCCACTGCCATGGACATCAATCCTCCATGGACCCGGTGTCCTGGGCCAACAACAAAGCTGACTCAACTGCCCAAGCCACTGCCTTAGGCTCCTCATCAGCTCCCCTCCTCTTCCTCAACACACCACATTCCCCCTCTTACACAGATGAGGAAACTCACACACTAAAAAAGATGGGAAGAATAGCCGGGGAGAAAGACTGGATATTCATTCAAAAGAAACTCGCTCTTCCAAACCATTTAGCTCCTGTGATCATTTCAGACATACGTCAATCCCTACACATTGGTCCCAAGGCCTTACACCAGTTCCCAGGATTCCACTATCCACATCTCCAAAAGGTAATTGGAGAGGTGTGTTAGTCTTACAAAACCTGCTCCACTGTAAATGCTCAAGGGGGAATTCGCAGGCCAGGACCCAATCACCAGCTCCATGGCTACCAACCTGGCAAGGACTGGCAGCTTGACTTTTCCCACATGCCGCGCCATAAATCCTTTCGCTACCTATTAACCTTAGTGGACACCTTTACAGGCTGGATAGAGGCTTTTCCCACAGCTCGGGAGATGGCGGATGTGGTGGCCACCATACTCATCGAACAGATCATTCTGAGATTCAGCCTCCTGGAGATCCTACAATCTGACAACAGCCCGGCTTTCATCTCCAGCATCACCCGGCAAGACTCCGAGAGCCTAAATATTACCTGGAAACTCCATATCCCATATCACCCCCAGTCTTCGGGTAAGGTAGAGTGGGCCAACGGCCTTCTCAAAGAACATCTCACCAAACTTACCCTTGAAACTCCACCTGTCCAGGCCAACCCTCCTCCCGCTGGCTTTAACAAGGCTCAGAGCCACCCCTAGAGGGCCATCGGGCCTAAGTCCCTTTGAGCTTCTCTACGGGGTGGCCCTTCCTGCTCACTTAAATCTTCCATCATCACCTCCTCCTCTCCTATCTTACTTACCTACCTTCCCTAACTCTTCTAAGAGCCCTCCTGTGGGCCCATGTGGATTCAGTCACCCCTACTCCAGGAGCACCCACCTACAGGCTAACCCAACTCCAGGACCAGGGCCCCTTCTCCTGGATAAAACTTATCCAACAAGGCACTTCCCTCGCCAGCCTTTCCTGCATGGGCAATCTGTCCCACTGTTTTATCTGTGCCGCTTTAGGCAAAACTCCCCTTGTGGCCATTCCCCTCCCCAAGTGCATTCAGCTGCACCAGCCCCGCACCCACACCTCCAGTGCCTGCCTCATCCCTCTCTCACTAATGTTGCCCTATTTACTGACCCTCTCAACCATCAATTCCCCTTCTGTTATTTCTGCCCCTAACTCATCCCTGTGCAACGTCACCCGGTCAAACGTCACCTCTCATCATGCTGCTATTGCCTGATTCTTTTGGTGCCATGGCACCCCTATCTCAATCTCTCAATACCTCTGCCTCGCTCCTGACTGTCTCCCTAGTTCCGCGATTAACTATCTATAGTCAGGCAGAAGTAGCCCTCCTCATCAGCCCCCTGGAAAAGCAGAAACGAGTGATCTTTCTCCCACTGGTTGTCAGGGTCTCCCTGGCCTCAACCCTGGTGACCACTGGGTAAGGGGCCCTTATTCTACTCTGTAGATTCCTCCAGGGACCTATCCGAGAGGCTTCAAATGGCTATCGAGGCTTTGGCAGAGTCTTTTGCTTCCCGACAACGCCAAATAAACCCGGTGGCCCAGGTAGCTCTTCAGAACCGACGTGTCTTGGACCTCCTCACGGCCAAGAAAGGAGGAACTTGTATGTGTCTCAATGAAGATTGCTACTACTACATCAACGAAACAGGTGTAGTTGAAAGCAATCTCCACGTCCTCGCCAAAGTTCGTGAGTCTCTCCAAAAACGGTATCACCCTGTCGACCCAACTACACCCCAATGGTGGCAGACCCCACTAACCATATGGCTCCTCCTCTCTCTAAGCCCACTCCTAATCATTGGCATACTATTAATGGTGGTCCCTTGCTCTCTCTGAATCATCAAGGAAGGAATCCGCGAAAGATCTCGGTTATCAGTCAACCAACTTGTTTTACACCCCTACGCTGGCCTGCCCACCTCCGACAGGCACCACGACGCCCCTAAATCAGCAGGAAGCAGCCGGATCTGAATCATCGCCCCATTATAACATAACAAAAAGATCTGAATGTTGGGCTGGGGAGACTGGGGACCTCAAAATGGCTGACCCCAGGCCAGCAACCTCCCAATAAGGCCGCCTTGCGGCCCTACCCTAACTGAGCACCCAAAGACCTGTAACCCTTGCCCTAATTGGAATGCCGCCCCGCCCCCATCTTCCAGAGGAAAACTCTTTATAGACCCCCCCTGCAGTTTGCTTGGGTGTGACTCCCCCCCCTCGCTCTCTCTCCCCTGCGGGCCTCAGAACCTAGCCAGGGAGCACATCCCATTAAAAGCCTGTTTCAAACAAAATAAATAAATAAAAATAAAAGCCTGTTTCCACCAACTTTTGCCTGGCCTCTCTCTTCCAGTTCACTACCAATCAGATTAAACCTGACAAAAACCATGGTCCTTTTGTACCAAACTGCCACTTAAAAACTGTGACAGCTAATCTCTATGTTGTTAGGAACTATATCATTTCAATATGTGTGAAACTGGCAGGGACATAAATTCCAGACATCATTCACTCTTGGCTTTGAAACAGGCTCATGGTATCTGGTATTAGGCAATGTTCTTTGGAATTTGTAGATGAATCTGACCACATCTAGCTTCAGACGTGGAAAAAAAAAAACATATCTTATTTAGCAAAGTGATAATGCAGTGTTTTAAATACATCCCAGCTTAGATGACACACGATACTTTTCTCAATGGTTCCGGGGAGCCTCAGTCATTGTGATTTGATAGCACGCAAAGTCAATGAGAAACAGACACGTGGAATTTGAAGCAGAAAGGTACGGTCTTTCTGGATCTTCACATTTGTTTCAATTTCTCACTAATGACTCCTCAAGGCCTTGAATACATGAGTCACCCTTTTAGGCAACTACTATGATTAAAAGTAAGAGAAGAGCAAGTAGGATGTTACCTATTCATTTGGCTGAGTCTTCGAACTCTAAGAGACGATGATGAGACCACCAGTCCATGGGGTGTCAAACTTAACAATGCAGCAGAGGCAACAAGAAACTGCTCGACCCAGGAGTAGATGTGAGTGAAGGCTCACCGGAGGAATCATTCTATACCATAATCGACAGTCTGTACACGTCACTGCCTCGGGCTTGGCTCGGCTTCATCTGGTGCACGTGTTGGTCTCACCCAGGAATTCAAGAAGGGCACTGAACACTAGTGATGAAACTGCTCTGCAAGGATATTCTGATTGTTCCATCACATGGGCCTCTTAACAATCCTAGCTTCCCAAACTGCATTCTCAGTGTGTTTCTCCAAAACAATGAGGTGCCACCCTTTATCTGAACTCTTGAATACCACCTCTGCCTGTGGCTGTCCTGTTATGGGGACACCTTTTGCAGCTGCATGCTTTCCCCATTTCTCATTGTGTCCCCTGCCAAGTTTGGACCCCTAGAATACCTACCCTGTCCTGTGTCCAGGCTTGCCGTGTCGGTGATTCATTCACATGGACATTCTGCTGTGGGCTTTGTTCTCTCGGGGCTCACGATATTTACATTCCTTCCCAAGCTTTGCTGTAGGCCAAATCCTTGCTCCTCACCTGGTCCCATCTGGTCTACCCAGACTCAAAAAAAAAAAAAATCACAACCAAAAGTCAAAACAAAGGAGGAGCAGGTGGAGATTTTTCCAAGCCGAGACCCTGAAGACGAGAACTGAGGAAGACGGACTCGACATTTACTGGTGTGAGGATGAAAAGAGATACTCAGGATGATGGATATTACACACCATCTCACAAGCTTTCCGTGCCTGAAGTGTCTAGCCTGTTGTTCATTCCACGCAAAACTGTGAGACTCAGGCACTCTTTCAGAGCCTTCTGGGACAATATGGGACAACATGTATAAAATATGGGATGATCATCAAAATGAACCCGATTAAACTCAAACAATGGACTTAATTTTTTTTATCATCTCCTTTTTTTAAAAAGATTTATTTATTCATGATAGATATAGAGAGAGAAAGAGAGAGACAGAGACACAGGAGGAGGGAGAAGCAGGCTTCATGCTGGGAGCCTGACGTGGGACTCGATCCCGGGACTCCAGGATCGTGCCCTGGGACAAAGGCAGGCACCAAACCGCTTAGCCACCCAGGGATCCCGATCATCTGCTTCCTAATCCCCATCTCCCTACAAAGGTGGTCAATGATTCATTATGTTATTATCTGTTTCTCACCCCAACATTTCTATCTACCTGTATCCATCCATTTGCTGATGACTGAAACCAGGCAGCCATATCTGTTTCTACATCTAACCCATGACCGTTCTAATTTAAAATATACTTTACATCCATCTTATTATTTTCTTCTCTATATTCAGCACCCAGGTCACATTTATATGTCCCATTGTCATCTCTCACTAGAACTAATATCATTGCATTCTGGCTAGCCTTCCCACTTGTAACTCAAGTCTTTTCGATTTTTTAAAGATGACTTTTACCTCTTTGAGAGAGACCATGAGAGAGAGTGCATGAGTCGGAGCGGGGAGAGGCAGAGGGAGAGGGAGAAGCAGATGCCCCACTGGGCAGGGATCCTGACCTGAGCCGAAAGGCAAAGGCTCAACCGACTGATCCCCCCCACACCAGGTGTCCCTAACTCTGTTCTTTTCTGAATCGTTCCCAAACCCACAACAGGTAGCCTAATAGTGAAAGCCCCAAACATCATTATGTTGTTACTTTGCTTATTAGTTCTCTTCAAAGTCTTCTCTTTGTACCTTGGATGAAATCAAAACCCTCTGAGCCAATAAATCCTGGTGTGATCTAGTCCATGCTGACTTTAGTCACATCTAATGCTGCTCTCCTATCTATCTATTCATTATGTTCCACCTTCCCTGACCATTTTTTCAATCTTTCTCAATCTTGGAGACTCCCATCAATATTTTTTTACATTCTTCAACATCTCAATGGCTATTAAGATTTCCTATGTAGGAACTTAGCCTTAGCCTTACAACGTTCATCACATATGTTACTTCTTTAACGGGGTCTTCCCTGAACCTCTAATTTAAGAGCTAGTTCTCTCCATTATGATATTTTATGGTCATTGTCATTTTCTTTCATAGCACCTTTCCCACGTTTCTTGTAGGCACTTGTCAGTATGAATATTTCTAAAGTGACTGTCCTCTGAGTAGGCCGTGAGAAAGCTCCATGGGAACATGGGTCTTTTGCTTTCTACTGTATGGCAATGCCTGGTACAGGGACTACAATCATTGGCACTCAATATATCTGTCCAATGAGTGAGTGGAAATTCTGTATCTCATAGTTTATTTGTTCAATTATTCAATAAGCTATTATCTTGTGTAAAGCATGGTCTTCACCTCATTGGGTACAGCAGAGACAAAGAGATGCAAAAGTGCCTGCTCTGGTGAAGCTTCTAGAGTGGGAAACCAGTAATTAGCAACGAATACAAAACATCACATCGCATTTTAGAAAGAGACATGTAGCAAAGAAAAAATGGAGCAGGACAACGGAAATGAGGGGGTGCCAGCGAGATGGGATTTACAGTTAGAATAAATGATCAATGTAGGCCTTCATGAACAGTTTACCTCTGGGAAAAGACTTGAAGCAAGTGAAGGCTCTCTAAGAGAAATTCAAGTCAAAGAATTTTCTAGGCAAGGGAATGAGCTAGAATGAGTCCAAGAGTGGGAACTTGTATGGGTTTCTGAGAAACAGTAAAGGAAGATGCAGAGTGGTCAGGAAGGCAGACATAGAGGTTGTGATAAAAGAGACAAGGAAGGGCAGACAGATCACGTAGGCCTTTTGACCACCATCCCCACTTTGGCTTTTACAGTGACTGAGCTGAATGAGCCTTCAAATGGTTTCAGAAGAGTTATAGGATCTTACTTTTGCTTTAAGTGGATCGAGATGGCTGCTCCATGTAGAATCTCACAGCGGGGCATGGGGAAAGGCAGGAAAACCCCACAAAAGGCTTCTGAAGAATTCAGGCAAGAGAAGATGGTCACTTGAATTAGTATCTAGCAGTGGAGATAATAGAAAACAGCTGGATTCTGGATCTATATTGAAGGTCAAGATAAAAGGTTTTTTTTTTCTGATGCACTGGATGGGGGTTTGAAAGACAGCAAGGAATTAAAGACAACTCTGAGGTCTGGAGGCTGAGTAACTGGGAAGACAGCCTTGCAGTCAAGTCACAGGGGTGAAGAATACAGAGGAGTATGTGTGGTGAGATCATGTTTATTTGCAGAAACTGGAGGAGAGGTTACATGAGTAGTTGGATATACAATTCAGTGGGAGAATGACAAATGTGGGAGGTGTCCACCTACAAACAGCACGGAAGGCAGGACAGGAGATGATCTCACTCCAGACCCGGCCCCCACCCCGGAGTGACTATAAACAGAAAAGACCAATTGCCATGCACCACGCCTCGTGCAAAGCCTCGTGCCCTTGCGTTCGGGTCGCGCTCAGGTGGGCCTTACTCCTCAACTTACCAGGATTATGGGAAATATTTCAATCTGACACATATAATAAGCATGATGCATAAGTAGGTAGCCATTTAGGACAGATCTCTCATTGTCAGACTCTTAACTGTGAAATGAATAAATTAAATTTCTTCTATCAGGTAACATTTTTATTATCATGTATATTTTCTACTTGCTAAGAAAGAAAGCAATGTGCAAATATTTTGTGGTTTAAGTAAGTATCTACAGGAATAGCCATATGGTGTGATGATGGCTAGAGGGCCTCACAGATCCTACTTTCATGCAGTGCACATGCCTCCCAGGCACAACCGTACAATCTACATTAGAGAAAATATAGCATTTGAATAACAAGAGATCACTGCGATAAACTGGGCCCATAAGGCTTATTATAAACATCTTCTAAATATAAATTGCTCTTCGAATTCTATCCTGTAGGAGGAATAGAGTTTTTCATGCAAACCAAAGAACGTCATAAAGCCGACTGGCAGACACCTAAAACCCTTATCATAGGAACTTAGTTTTTAGTGATCTCTAAATTATTACCCAGAAATACAGTTTGGATCCTAATAACTAACTCATTCCAGAAACATTCACCACGAGCTTCATGTGGTTTCCGACACGCTCTGACGCAGGCGCTGATGACACAGCGATGGGCAAAACACATCAGGCGACTGCCCCCATCCACAGGGTTTGGTCTTCCTCCGCAGGTGGAAGAGACAATGACTGAATAAATCTGTAACATGTCACAAGGTGGCGAGCACCACGAAGAGCGGGCACGCAGGGCAGGGGATCCGGGGCGGGGTGGCTGTCGTGTAAGTCCTGCGCTCAGAGATTTCCAACTAGATTATACTGTATGAGACTGGTTGACGACTGTCTGCTATTCAAGCACACATAACAGAACAAAGGCCCCATGGAGTGAGGAAAGGTGACCCAGCTTGGAAAGGGCAATCGTGGAAACAGACACCAGGTCTTCTAAATTGCCCTCAGAGATCTTTTCCTGCTAATGCAGTAGAGAGGGGCAGCATTCCTGTTCTGCAGACTAGGAGTAGGAGAGAGAGAGAAAAAAAAGCTCATTAGCCTTAGGGACAACTGCTGATGACTGTCTAATGATCACAGTTTAATAAGTGGGATATATATATATAGTAAGAGTACAGTTGTTACTTGAACAACATGTGTTTGCATTGTATGGGTCCACTTCTTTATACAGTACAGCACCATAGATGTCTTTACTCCCATGATTTTCTTTTTTTAAAGATTTAGTCATTTAAGAGAGAATGAGAAAGAGTGTGTACACGAGTTGGAGGGGCAGAGGGAGAGAATTCCAAGTAGACTCACTGCTGAGCATGAGTCCCGATGCAGGGCTTGATCCAGAGACCATGAGATCATGAGCTGAGCCAAATCCAAGAGTCAGGCACTTAACTGACGGCATCGCCCAGGAGCCCAATGGCTGCACCACCCAGGCGCCCCTCTTCCTTATGATTTTAATAACATTTTCTTTTCCCTAGCTCACTTCATTGTAAGATACATATTAATCTACTGGTTATATCATCGGTAAGGTTCCAATCAACAGTGGGCTACTAACTAACAGTCAAGTTTTGGCAGAATCAAAAATTATACGTGGATTTTCAGCTGTGCTGGGGGATGCTGTCGGGACCCCTAATCCCCACGTTGCGGGGAGGTCAGCTATATTCTAGTGAATTTGTAGTTCTTTACGGTATTACACTGTCCAATTTTGTCACTTCTACAAAAACCTGAAGCAGAGAATACAATGTTCATTGAAACCTGTTTCAGTAACTAAATTTGAGCTACTGTTGATGAAATTGAGTACTGTATATTTCCTGTTATGAGAGTATCTCATGCGCACGCATGCACACACACCATCCCTACAGAGCCTTGTGTGCCACTCGATGCCAGAGAAACTTCCCTGTTTTATCCACAAAGTTCACATTTCCAAAGCCAACCAACAGCACTGCACACATGGACTAGCGGTAATAGAAGTGAGGGATGTCTCGGTCCAGTTAGACCAGAGGAGTGGCAAACATTGTTGCCGCCAAAACCAACGGAAAACCCATTTACAAATATGACGGTCACAAATGACACTTCCCTACAAAACAAAAGTGGCACATCCTGCTGTCTTGTCCAAACTCTCTGTGGCCACAACCAATCGAGAGCTTCCAGCTTTCCTGCACTTGCTTGCTTCCCTTACGTTTGTCACCTCAGATACATGACTTTTCTTTTTTGCAGCTCAGGTTTTGATTTTTTGGTAACTTCTAAAACTTTCTAAGGTTTGGTTGTATTGATTTCTTCAAAGAATATTAAAACTTTCTAGCTAAGGATCTCCTACAAATGACTGTGTTGTCTTTACTTCAAATAATTAATAAACTTCCTTTGTACTTAAGAGTCATTAGGCACACACACACACACACACACACACAAGAGTCATTAGGCACCATGACAACCCACTGGTTAGTTCTCAACATTTTGCAATTCAGATCACTAGTCAGCTTTCTTCCTGGTCTTCAGACCTGCTTCAATACAACAGGGAAGTATAAAAACAACTTTCATCAGTGAAAAATCCCTAGGAGTTCAGGATTGTTGCACTCTAATGGATACATGGAAGCAAATGTGTATTTCTAGAAATCAATGAATTTATGACTATAAAATATACAGCACCTGTAAATTGAAGAGCTTCTTCCTCAAAAATATAGCCAATAAAAAAGACAGTGCATACATACAAAAAAGCCTTAAATAATAAGGGAGGAAAATAAGTAGAACATGTTAAAAAGCTGGCCAAATGAGAGAGGCATCCTGCCTCTCAGGATGGTTTCCTTATCTTTTACTGCATTTTATAAATGTCATAAAATAATGATGATTTTTTTATTGGAGTTCAGTTTGCCAACATATAGCATAACACCCAGCACTCATCCCATCAAGTGTCCCCCTCAATGTTCGTCACCCAGTCACCCCACACCCCCACCCTACCTCCTTTTCTTCCACCCCTTGTTCATTTTCCAGAGTGAGGAGTCTGTCATGTTCTGTCTCCCTTTCTGATATTTCCCACTCATTTTTTCTCCTTTCCCCTTTATTCCTTTTCACTATTTTTATATGCCCCAAAAGAATGAGACATTATAATGTTTGCCCTTCTCCGATTGACTTACTTCACTGAGCGTAATACCCTCCAGTTCCAAATGATGACTATTTTACAGGAGAAAAAAACACTTTTTTCTTTAAATTAAGAGGTATCACACTGGGAGAATCCTTTCAATGACTGGGAAAAAAATACGGTCACACAATACAGTTTGCGAACAGCAAACATATACAATGCCTGTTGTCAACTTTCTCCATCATTAACCCCATGACAAAACTCTTTTAAAAGTACAAGGGGAGGCTACAGAAGGAGTTGCTTCCACCTGTATTCCTGTTTGCAGTTTCTTCCTCATGTTTGTCAAGACAGAAAGAAGCATTTTTTTTTCTTTTCTTGCTTTTAAGTCTTTAGTTTAAAAAAAAAAAGGCAAACCTATAGGAGTTTCAATTTTTGGTGACAGTCATGGAAATCTGGAGACTCATGAGTTCTACGACTAGGGTTTCTGAACTGAAATTAAGAATTCAAGGATTACAGTTAAAGTCTCAGAGCAAAAGATATGAGGCTGAGTATTTTTCAACGAAAGCCCAAAGAGAAAAACAGAGGCTGACGACAGAGAAGAGCTGTGACATAAACCACAGATGATGTCGGAATTGTGATTTCTGTTAAATCTTGCCATGTATGCATGGATGTATGTACAGATACACACACATAGATCTCCGACAGTTCTTGTTCCTCAACGGTTATGCTCAAGGTTTGGTGGGGGGGAACCATCATTCTTTGTCTTGGGATATTTTGCTTACTTTTTGCTATGAATGGACATAGAAAATTAAGTATAAAGATAATTTACAGATTTCAATTATAAAAGAAAATATCAGCTTTTTAGTCCATAAAATCCAGACACCTACTGATAAAGCATCCTAGGAGAATCATCACTAGAAAAGTCCAATGGGACACACAGAAAAACTGCACGTTAACTACTTCCAAAGACAAAATTATTTTCACACTTTCTAGAGGTATTCAATATTTAATGTTGATGCCTGATGGAAAGGTCTTAAGTACTACAAACACTCAGACATTGTAGAAAAGGATGTAGTACTGCCACGTCTACCATCAATTCTATCTAAATAAGTGCTATTTTATGGTGTTAGTTATTACTGTATATAAAAGTATTGAAGACCAAGATTCTTTGGACATATTCTTACAGTTTCCCCAAATGTGTAAGATGGCAATAGGACTTTTTTGAGCATTTATTTTTTTCCCTCCTGATTCACTAGCACCTCTCAAAAATAAGCTCTAGAGAATCATGAAGTCCATTCAATAATTTCCTACTAAACACCCTAAATTACATATAAGACCACCATGATGATATAGATCTACTCAGATTGTCAAGGAATTATTTAACTTAGATTATGAGCAGCTACATTTACCAGTGCTTCCAGTCTGGGACCTCATTTCTAAGTGTGTGAGTTGGTTCTCCTGTTTCCATAATAACCAATTTAACAATCAGCTTGGCAGTCAACTACTTTAGAGGTAGTTTCATTAATGTTAGCCCTCTTCTCATTTATACATGAATCGACTGATACTGTGGGACTACTTATTTTTCTAATATACTTGTAAAAGGGCTCTGAATTCAAAGTAACAAACCTTCTGGAAGAATTAGCTCAGGCTCTTTTGTTTAAACTCAATCTTTTCCTTGTAGAACCTCAATGTATATTTTAGAATTTTCTTCCAATACTTTAGGACTCACTTAAAGTTCTAGTCCTAATATGACAATCTCCTTTTGTTGCTGCAAGGACCTAGAAATGCAACAAAGTTATGAGCTAGAAGTTTTTCAGTTTTTGAATGTCAGTAAAAACCAAAAAGAAAAGGAAACAATTAAGAAATTCAAGAAATTAAATTGGAATACAAAGTGGTCTTCATTTCACAGGACTAAGCTACTCCCTTACTGTATAATGAAAATCGTGATTTTTGTAATGCTTTTTCCAAATCAAAAAGCTCTCAAAACTAGTTCTTTCTCTCTCCTCTTTCCTGGTTTTGGGTAAAAGACTATTCTTAGTAGATGATCTGGTACATAATGAGCACTGCTGGTTGGCTGCACACACACGTACAACAACATGAACCCAACAAGTAGACAAACATCACTCTCCTTTCATGGCATTTGTCGTTTCTAATGGCTGAGTAATATTCCATTGTATCATAGACCACAGATTCTTGTTGTTGTTGTTGTTGTTTTCTCAACTTTATTGAGGTGGTGGGGGGAGTCAGGGAAGGAAGAGGTGTGGACTTGAAGGTTTTTGTTTTTTTAATGCAAAATAATTTATTTTGTGTTTGATACCAGATGAGACGATAAGGGTGATGGTGCTCATGCCCATACGCCGGCTCCAGGTGAAGTGCTCTAGGCTTCGGGCTCACTCTGCTACCTAAGAAGGTCTTTCTCAGCTTTAGCTCTACACAATGCTTGTGACTCAGCGCCTTGCAGGTTTGGGCATTATGGAAACTTTCACAGACTTGCTGAAGGGGATGGTGCCCTCGATGCTGGTTTCCACCTGGGGTGACACTTCGCCACCGTCAATCCAGGGGGATTTGGGAATGCGGGAATTGGAGTTGTAGGCCAGCAGCAGCCTCACATCCACCTGGCATGGTTCTGTCCAGGCAGTATGGGAGGGGTACACCTGAGTGATAAGCCGGTGGCGCCCTGGGCCAGGATTCTGCAAGTCTGCCGGCTTAGGATGAATCATCTGAGCCTGGCCATCTGGATAGAAGACCTGGACCTTCACAGCACTCTGAGGGTCCTGGACATTTTCCAGGGTCACATCGACATGCAGGGCCACAACCAATCCAGATGTAAACTGCAAGGGGTTGTCTGACTCACCTGCTGGCTCAATGATGCTGGCTGAAGTGTGTGGATCTGCTCTGGAAGGGGGAGGTGCAAGAAGGTACTCTGCCTCAGCATGGTCCGTAGAATTTTGACCACTTCCACAGGTTTGGATGTCATGAGTCGGGGCATAAGGTCAAGAAGTTTGTCCACAAAGCTGTCCTTTAGGTGGGGCAAATCCGCAATAAAACACCTCTGAAAAAAGTCCACTTCCTGTAAAAAGTTTTGACACATCCCAAATAAGGGGTCAACTCCTCGAGTAGTCCGTGCTGTTACTATAAGTTGCAAGGCTTTGGCCTGCAGCCTCAGGTGATGTATAATCACCACCTGTTTATTCTCCACACCACTGTACATGAACTCCATTTGGTAGGTCTCTTCCATGATCTGTTTTGCTGCTGTGGAGGCCAAGTCACTCTGCTTCAAATATAAAGGGGCAGCCACATTCCAGAGCTTTTCTTGCAAGGCCTTGAGGAGAAGAAGCTGACACCAAAGATAGGTAGCCGAGAACTCCTAGCAGCGACTCCTGCTAGTTCAGACTGAAGTTCTCCACGTTTTTGAAGATCCTGGATGGTGAACTCCAGCAGCTTCTGGGTTCCCTGAGGGTTCCGGTGCTCTGAAGACTGTACACCCTTTCAGAGCTCTGCTGCAGGAACTGATGGGACGGGTCCTCATGGGGCGCAATACCGGGAGAAATGGCCGATGACACTAGTTTTCTACCTGGTAACCTTAAGGCAGGAACAAGATGAGAAAGACTGTCTCAGAGGTAGGCATAATGCCTGAAGGTATGATCTGAGAACAGTGCTGGCATTGTTGAACAGGTTTTAGCAGCATTAAAAATAAGAACCAAAACTGCAATGTAAGCTGGTTCATCCATGTCTGGTTCAGCTGTGTCAAAAAATGGATGGGTGCTCAGGAGCTCTGGCACCAAGGGAAGCACCAGGGTTGGATGCCGACTTCCCAGAAACTTCAAGCACTTCCATATAGAGTCCCTATCAGTAGGGTACTTGGTTAAATTTTTCAGCAGCTCCGCCAGTGCAAGATGAATCCCTTCTTTAGTCGAAACATTAGTACAGCATAAAAGTTCATGAAGAGCCTCTCGAATATCTCTGGATGAATCCTCTAACACAGCCAGGACAGTGTCAAGCTGATCCTCTCGGAGAGTGATATTATTAGAAATTTTTCTCATGCTGTGTATGGGCTGCAGATGTACTTCCTCAATTTCATCATTAAACATGTCAACCAGGAAATCAGGGCGGCACTTCTCCGCAAAAGAAGGTGAAGATTGGGCCAGCACGCAGAGAGCCTCCACAGCAGCAATGAGGACCTCATACATCTCATCTTCCAATCCCTGAACAAAGGCTCCACAAGCTCCTGACTCAATCAAGTTCACAGCTCCTGTATCTATTTCTTCTTTGGGAGCATCACCTCCTCACTTTCTGCCACTGGAAAACTCTCCTGACCTGTAAAGTTCCTTGGCATGTTCATGTGCAGTGCATTTTCTCCTGAGATCGGACATGAGCTTCTTGTCGAGTGTTTGCTCCAGGAAATGAGAACTGACTTGTTCCATTGAGCCCAACAGCTTTGCAGCCTGAACTCGAACCACCCAGGAGCCATCATTGACCATGGGGCAAATTTTTCCAAATGCATCACCAACTAAGCGAATTTCTTCATTAGAAGAAGGAATGGGGACAACGCTTTCAGGATAGAGCTGACTGACAACCCAGATAAGTTGGACTGCAGCACTGCGCCCTTGTTCATAGTCATCAGACAACAATTTACAGGCCTGATTATAAATTGCTTGGTGTAATTTCAGTCCTCTCTCATGAAGCTGCAACATGGCTTTTATAGCTGCTGTTCTGACACGTGGGTCTTGGTCACTGAAGTAATCCCCTATCATCTTCTGGACATCTCTGACAGCTAGGCCTTCTCCATCTTTTGTGACACTTTTCTCCAAAGAGCCAAGATTGCCAAGTAATTGCAGGCACTTATTTCTTCCACCATGAGACGTATCTGTGAGGTGCTTGCAGGCTACATCAACTAATCCCATCTGGATAGCTTGATTCTCTGGGAGTCTGGTGCCAGTTGCAAGCAAGCTGTCCAACAGTTGAGCAAGGACT
The DNA here is from genome assembly GCF_011100685.1 of Canis lupus familiaris. Classification (NCBI taxonomy): domain Eukaryota; kingdom Metazoa; phylum Chordata; class Mammalia; order Carnivora; family Canidae; genus Canis; species Canis lupus. The sequence continues at coordinate 15,406 of NW_023330863.1, read as the reverse complement.
TGATGAGACTTTTCATTCTGCAGGATGTTAATGGCATCATCCATAATGCAGTCTGGTGAAAATCCTGCAGTCTTTGATAATAAACCCAACAATGATGCAATTTTCAGTCTCACAGATGGATCATTCTCCATAATAATGTTCCAAGAGAATCCTAACTACTCCTTCCACACTTTCTGCTTCAACAGGCTTTCTGGCAAACTGGAGTAGATACTGCAAAGCATCCGCTGGGAAGGGAGCTTTACACAGATCTACGTGGAGTGCTGCAGATTTACTTGGTTTTGTCAATCGCAGTTTCTTGGTTGCAATTTCCTCCTGTTGTTGCTGGACCTCCTTAGTGAATTCGTCGTACACTCGTTTCTTTAGGTGAGCCGCCATGACTTCCCGCCAGACCACAGCTTCTTGATCCATCATCTTTCGATGGACACCGAGGTTCCTTCCACAGTTTGGCTATTGTGGACATTGCTGCTATAAACATTGGGGTGCAGCTGTCCCGGGTATTATGCTGAGTGAAAACAGTCAATCGGAAAAGGACACACATTATATGGTCTCATTCATTTGGGAAATATAAAAATTAGTGAAAGGGAATAAAGGCAAAGGAGAGAAAATGAGTGAAAGTATCAGTGAGGGTGACAAAACAGGAGACACCTAACTCTGGGAAACAAACAAGGGGTAGTGGAAGGGGAAGTGGGTGGGGGTGGGTGACTGGGTGATGGGCAATGAGGGGGGCACTTGGCGGGATGAGCACTGGGTGTTGTGCTATATGTGGACAAATTGAACTCCAATAAAAAATTAAAAATTCTGGGGATCCCTGGGTGGCGCAGCGGTTTGGTGCCTGCCTTTGGCCCAGGGCGCGATCCTGGAGACCCGGGATCGAATCCCACATCGGGCTCCCGGTGCATGGAGCCTGCTTCTCCCTCTGCCTGTGTCTCTGCCTCTCTCTCTCTCTCTCTCTCTCTCTCTGTGACTATCATAAATAAATAAAAATTTAAAAAAAAATTAAAAATTCAAAAAAAAAAAGAAAATGGGCCCTTTATGTAAAATAAGCAAACATTTAACTGATGTATTCAGTAGGTCCAATAAATGGAAATGTATGACACTAAAAAAAAAAAAAACACCAGGGAAATCTTCAGGGTTCTAAAGTATGTCATTGTTTTTCAAAAGATATCCGAGTGATATAAACAGGAACACCACAAGTACAGAAGTAAAAGCTGCTGAAGGCACAGATACGAACAATTTCACTACTATGTTAAATGCCGTAGATCATCATGAGAAAGATTTAAATGCATCAGTAAATAAGAATCTTTAAGTTTTGGACACAGTTTTTTTTTTTAACATAAGCAAATATGCAATAATGTATTTCAAATGTGAAAAAGTACCTGTACCCATGGCCACCCTGGAGGAAGAGCATGCCAAGGGGCATGCTATCGGGATCCCCCACATGACAGAGCAGCCACCTGCCTCAGTGAAGCAACCGACTTCGGCCACTGAGCAACATCCTAAACGAAATCAAGAGCCCGCCAGAGCTACTACACTGGGGCAAGCTGAAACTTATGGGCCTGAGCAGTTTGAGCCGGGCATGGCAGTTGGTGCTGAGTGCATGGCCCGAGCCGAGAAGCTAGCTGCTGAGGCCAAGTCAATTTACAAGGCAGTCACACCTCTGATTCACTGTCCCAACCTGGAGGAGCCACCTACACACTTGGCCACCCTGCAACAAGAGCTCCCCCAGGTGCCCACTATCAATGTCCCCGGCATGCCATGCCAAAGGAATCACCTGCCTCAGTGCAGCAACCAGCTTTGGCCCCTGAGCAACATCATGTCAGCAGCCCACCCCAGCTCTGAAGGTGGGGCCTGATGAAGCTTCTGGGCCTGAGGTGATCGAGCTGGGCAGGGCTGTCGGTGCTGAGTGCTTGGCCAGAGTAGAGATACCAGCTGCTGAGTTGAAGCCAATGCATGAGGTGGTCAAATCTCTGATTCACTCTCCCAACAAGGAGGACCCACCTGCAATCTTGGCCACCCTCGCAGTAGATCATGTCCCAGCGCATGCTATCAGGGTCTGCCACATGCCGGAGCAACCACTCGTCTCAGTGGAGCAAATAGTGTCCACCCCTGTGCAATATCCTGAACCACCTCAACAACTGGCCCCAGCTCCTACCTTGGGGCCTGCTAAAGCTTCAGGGCCAGAGGTGATTGAGCTGGTCATGGCTCGAGCCGAGAAGCCAGCTGCTCAGACCAAACCAATGCATGTGGTGGTAACACCTCTGACTCACTGTTCCGACATGCAAGAGCTACCTGTACCCGTGGCCACCCTGGAGGAAGAGCACGCCCAGGTGCATGCTATCGGGTTCCCGCACATGCCGGAGCCGCCACCTGCCTCAGTGGAGCAAATGACTTTTGCCACTGAGCAACATCCTGAACCAAATCAAGAGCCTGCCAAAGAGACTACAGTGAGGCCAGCTGAAGCTTCTGGAGATGGAATACTTCCAAACTCGTTCTATGAGACCAGCATCACCTTAAGTCCAAAAGCAGACAAAGACCCCACCCGACCAAAAAGGAGAGTTATAGACCAATGTCTCCGATGAACACGGATGCAAACGTTCTCAACAATATACGAGCCAATAGGATCCAACGGTACATTGAGAAGTTACTCACCGTGACCAGGTAGCATTTATCCCCGGGATGCAAGGCTGGTTCAACACTTGTCAAACACTCCATGTGACTGATCAGATCTGCAAGAGAAAACACGAGAACCAGATGATCCTCTCAATAGATGCAGAGAAAGCATTTGACAAAATACGGCATCCATTCCTGATCCAAACGCTTCAGAGTATAGGGATAGAGAGAACATTCCTCAGCATCTTCAAAGCCATCTATGAAAAGCCCGCGGCAAATTATCATTCCCAAGGGGGAAATGCTGGGAGCCTTTCCCCGAAGAAGATCAGGAACGAGACAGGGATGTCCACTCTCATCACTGCAATTCAACATAACACTAGACGTCATAGCCTCAGCAATCAGGCAACAAAAAGAAATAAAAGGCATTCAAATCGGCCTAGAAGAAGTCAAACTCTCCCTGTTCACAGATGACATGATACCATACACCTGGAAAACCCAAAAGACTCGACCCCAAGACTGCTAGAACTCATACAGCAAATTCGGCAGTGTGGCAGGGTACGAAATCAATGCCCAGAAACCAGTGGCCTTTCTAGACGCTAACGATGAGACTGAAGAAAGAGAAATTAAGGAGTCAACCCCATTTGGGATGGCACCCGAAAGCATGCGCTACCTAGGAATAAACCTAACCAAAGAGGTCAAGGATCTCTATCCGAAAAATGACAGAACACGTCTGAAAGAGACTGAGGAAGACACAAAGAGATGGCAAACTATTCCATGCTCATGGATCCGAAGAATGAATATTGGGAAAACGTCAACGTGACCCAGGGCAATTTACACAATGCAATCCCTATCAAAATACCATGGACTCTCTTCAGAGAGCTGGAACAGATCATCTGAAGATTTGTGTGGAATCAGAAAGGACCCCGAATGGCCACAGGAAGAGTAGCCAAGAAAACCACAGCGGGGGGCAGTACAATGCCGGATTTCAGGTTGCACTGCAAAGCTGTGCTCACCAAGACAGTGTGGTACAGGCACAAAAACAGACACATCCATCAATGGAACAGAAGAGGAATCCAGAAGTGGACCCTCCACTCAGTGGTCAAGACCACATATTCGACCAAGCAGGAGAGACCATCCACTGGAAAAAAAGACAAGTCTCTTCCATAAATGCCACTGGGAATGCTGGACAGCCACATGCAGAGGAGTGAACCTGGACCACTGTCTCACACCAGACACAAAGATAAACTCAAAATGGATGAAAGATGTAAATGTGAGATGAGATTCCATCAAAACCCTAGGGGAGAACACAGGCAACGTCCTTCCCGAACTTGGCCACAGCAACTTCATGCAAGATACACCCACAAAGGCCAGAGAAACAAAAGCAAAGATGAACTATTGGGACTTTATCGGGATGAGAAGCTTCCGCACAGCCAAAGAGACACTCAACAAAACCAACAGACAACCTCCAGAATGGGAGAAGCTACGTGCAAATGACCCGTCGGGTAAAGGGCCAGCATCCACGATCTCTAAAGAACCCATTCAACTCAACAGCAGAGAAACCAACCATCCAATCCGGAAATGGGCAAAAGACACGAACCGAAATGGCACAGAGCAAGACGTCGACGTGGCCGACAAGCCCATGAGAAAATGCGCCGCATCACTGTTATTTCCATCAGGGAAACACACGTCAAAAGCACAACGAAATCCCACCTTACACCGGTGAGAATGGGGAACATTGGCCAGACAGGAAACCACAAATACTGGACAGGATGTGCAGAAAGGGGAACGATTTCAAAATTCAACAATTTCAGAGGTAGCATATTCACCTGAAAGGGACCAAGGGGGAGGGGGGCATGCTGCCGGCCAGGCTGGGGAGCTTAGGGAGGGACCTGAGAGCGGGGAGGGGGTGGGGGGAGGAGGAACACCAAGGGCCTTGGGGGGCCTGGGGGGGCCCAGCAGCCCAGGCCCTCAAGCCACCACCCCAAGGCCCTGCCCTGACATCGCAAGGTGCCTGCATCCTAACCCCTCTGAGCAGCCGCGGATGGGTTCGGCGGCACCTCCCCGAGCCCCGGTGGAGGGGCCCCACACCCTCCCTGAGCCGCTCCTGTGAGACCTGACCTGACACGTAGGAGGCCCCGCCGCCGCCCCCCTCCGAGAACAGGTGCCACCACTCCTCCCCCGCGCAGCCCTCTGCCCGGCACCCTGGCGGCCCAAAGGGTGTCCGCCGGGCTCGCCACGGGGGCGCCTCCATGCGGCCCCCAAGACTCACTGTCCCCCTCCGGTCCCTCCCAGGCACCCGCCGCGCCACCAGCGAGGGCCAGATGCCTCTCGCACAGCCACCCCGGGGCCCGTCACGCCTCCCGGGGCCCACGCTGACCTGCGCGCCGGGGGCCGAGGCCTGCAGAGCCGCTGCCGCGAGCCCGGAGCGCGGGGAACCGCGGGGAACCGCGGGGAACCGCGGGGAACCGCGGGCCTGGACTGGGGGCGCGGCCGCGCAACCTCCTGCCGTGCCCAGGTCGCCGCATCTGCGCACAGCTCCTCCTGCGGCCACGCCCCGGCCCCCTTCAGGTCACGCTCGGGCTCAGGCGCCTGGGCAAGCTCCCGCCCCGCCCCCGCCACGCCCCCCGCAGACCTGCCACACAGAGGCCCGCCCTCCGCGGAGCCTACAGGGGACCCGAGACCGCCTCTGCCTCCCCCCCGCTAGTCTAGTCGGGGCGCCGGGGCCGAGGCCTTGCGCCCCGGCTCAGTCCCGAGGGACACCTGCTCACGGAGGCACGGAGCCTCTCTCTGGCTCTGTGTCTCCATCCCTGTCCCTCCGTCCCGGTCTCTGTCTCTCCCTCACTGTCTCCCTCGCTCTCCCTCCCGGTCTGGCCCTGTCTCCCTCCCAGTCTCTCTGCCTCTGCCCCCACCCCCATCTCTCTCTCTCTCCCTCGCCCTCCCAGTCTCCGTGTCCCTCCCAGTCTTTCTTCTCTTACTGCCTATCATGGCCTGTCCCTCGCTGTCTCTCTCTCCCTGTCTCTGTGCCTACCTTCTTGTCTCTCGGACTCTCACTTGTCTCCCTCCCTGTCTCATTCTCTCCATCCTGTCTCTGTCTCGCTGTCTCCTCCCTCCCTGTCTCTGACTCTCCCCTCCTGTCTCTCGGTCTCCCTCCCTGCACCTTGGTCTCTCCCCTCTGTCTCATCTCTCCCTCTCTGTCTCTTGGTCTGTCTGTCCCTCCCTGTCTCTGGATCCTTCCTTCCCTGTCCTGTGTCTCTCCCCCATCTCGATCTCTCACCCCCGTCGTCTCAGTCACTCCTCCCTGTCTCCATCTCTCTCTCCCTGCCTGTCTCTCGGACTCCCCCTCGCTTTCTCTCCGTCTCCCTGCCCACCTCTATCTATCTCTCCCTCCCTGTCTCTGTCCATCCCTCCACTTCTGTCTCTCCTTCCCTGCCTCGGTCTCTCCATCCCTGTCTCTCGCCACCCGTCTCCATCTGTCCCTCCCTGTCTGTGTGTCTCCATCCCTGTCTCTCTCTCATCCTGTCTCTCGGCCTCTCCCTCACTGTATCTCGGTCTCCCTCCATGGCTCTGGCTCTCACTCCCTGTCTCTCTGTCTCCCCCTGCCTGTCTCTCTGTCTCCCCCTGCCTGTCTCTTGGTCTCTCCCTCCCTGTCTCTGGGTCTGTCCCTCCCTGTCTCTCGGTCTCCCTCCCTCTCTGTCTCTCCCACGGTGTCTAGATCTCACCCTCCTTCTCTCTGTGTCTCGGTCTCTCCCTCCCAGGCTCTCGGTGTCTCCCTACCTGTTTCCCTGCCTCTCCCTGCCTGTCTTTCTGTATCTCCCTCGCTGTCTCTGTCTCTCCATCCCTGTCTCTCTGACTCTCCTTCCCTGTGTCTGTGTCTGTCTCTCCCCGCTGCCCCATCTCAGTCTGTCCCCGCCCTGCCCCCCACCCCGTCTCCTCTCCCGCCCTCTCTCTGACTCTCGCTCCCTGTCTCGCCGACTCTCCCTTCCTGTGTCTCTGTCTCTCTTTGCGTCTCTGTCTCTCTGCCAGTCTCTGTGTGTCTCCCTTCGTGTCTCCCAGTCTCTCACTCCGTCTCGTTCTCTCCATCCTGTCTCTGTGTTCCCCTCTCTGTGTCTCAGTCTCCCTCCCTTTCTCTCTGACTCTTCCTCCCTGTCTCTCAGTGTATCCCTCCCGGGCTCTCGGTGTCTCTCTGTCTCTGTCTCTCCCTCCCTGTCTCTCTGACTCTCCTTCCATGTCTGGCTCTCTCCCTCCCTTCCTCATTCTTCCACCTTGTCTCGGTCTCTCCCTCACCATCTCTCTGTCTCTCCCTCCCCATCCCTATCTCTCCCTCCCTGTCTGTGTCCCCCTCCCTGTGTCTGTCCATCCCTCCAGTTCTGTCTCTCCTTCCCTCTCCACGTTAATGAAACAAAGGATGAGAACCGTAGGATTCTCTCAATAGATGCAGAAAAAGCATTTGACCAAATAGACCATCCTTTCATGATGGAAACCTTCTGCTGGGTACGCATACTGGGAAAAAAACCTCAATTATCATAAAACCCATGTACAAACGACCCAGAGAGGGAACGTGCTCTTCATTGGGAAAAACCTGGAGCTTTTCCCTTAAGGTCAGGAACACGACAGGGTGTCCACCCTCAACACTCTCGTTCGGCAGAATAGTAGTGGTCCTCGCTTTCCCAGCGACATTCCGAAACAGAAAAAAAAGGCATCCGGATCGGCAAAGAAGTCACACTCTCACTCTTCACAGAGGACATGACACTCTATGTGGAAAACCTCACACAATCACTAGACTAGATCGTACGTAAGGGATCTATCCAACAAGACGACCTAACTAACGATCGTGGGTATCTATGCCCTGAATGTGGGAGTTGCCACGGATATCAATCAATCGCTAAGCAAAGTTAAGACATACTTAGATAATAATACCCTTTTACTTGGAGACTCGAATACGGCGCTTTCTGCAATTGACAGGTCTTCCAGGCACAGCATCTCCAAAGAAACAAGAGCACTAAAGGATACAGTGGACCAGGTGGATCTCACAGATATTTACAGAACTTTACATGCAAATGCAACTGAATTCACATTCTTCTCAATTGCACGTGGAACTCTGTCCAGAAGAGACCACATACTGGGTCACAAATCAGGTCATAATCGATACCAAAACTTTGGGATCGTCCCCTGCATATTTTCAGCCCATAATGCTCTGAAACTAGAGCTCAACCACAAGAAGTTTTCAAGGATTTCAAACACGTGCAGGTTAAGGACCATCCTGCTAAAAGGTGAAAGGGTCAACCAGGACATTAGAGAAGAATTAAGAAAATTCACGGAAACCAATGAGAACGAAGATACGACCAACCGTTCAGAATCTCTGGGATACAGCAAAAGCGGTCCCAAATAGGGGAAAGACATCGCAATACAAGCATCGATCAAAACACTGGAAAGAACTCAAACACGAAAACTAACCTGGCACCTAAAGGAGCTGGAGAAGGACCAGCAAATGAAACCTTCACCCAGCAGAAGACGACGGTTAATAAAAATTCGAGCAGAACTCAATGAAATAGAGAGCAGAAGAACTGAGGAAACACATCCACAAAACCAGGTGGTGGACCTCTGAAAGAACCAATAAGAGAGAGAAAAACCATGAAGCCAGCCTTATTAAAAGAAGAGAGAAAAGACTCCAATTAACAAAAACACGAATGAGAAAGGAGAGATCACCACCACCACGTAGGAAATACAAGCGATCTGAAAAACTCATCCTGAGCAGCTATACGCCAATAAATTGGGCAATCGAGAAGAAACGAACGCATTTCCGGAAAACCACAAACTACCAAAAACGGAACAGGAAGACACAGAAAACCCCAACAGGTCAATATCCAGGGAGGAAATTAAAGCAGTCATCATCAAAGACCTCCCAGGACACAAAAGTCTAGGGCCGGGTGGCTTCCTGAAACACTGTGGAACACGTCGGAAAGAAACTGAGGAAGACACAAAGAGATGGAAAAGGGTTCCACGCTCCTGGGTTGGAAGAATTGATATTGGGGAAAATGTCAACGTGACCCAGGGCAATATACACAACTAATGCAATCCCTGTCAGAAATAGCACGGACTCTCTTCAGAGAGCTGGAGCAAGTCCTCTGAAGGCTGGTGTGGAATGCGAGAAGACCCCGAACGGCCACGGGAAGAGTCGCCAAGAAAACCACTGCGGGGGCAGCACAATGCCGGATTTCACGTTGTGCCACGAAGCTGTGACGGGCAAGACAGTGGGATACTGGCACAAAAACAGACACGCCGATCAATGGAACAGAAGAGAGCATCCAGAGGTGGACCCTCAACTCTATGGGCAACTAATATTCAGCCAGGCAGGAAAGACCATGCACGGGGAAAAAGAAAAGACAGTCTCTTCAATAAATGCTGCTGGGAACACTGGACAGCCACACGCAGAAGAATGAAACTGGACCATTCCTCTCACACCATACACAAGGATAAACTCAAAATGGATGAAGGATCTCAATTTTGCAAGACAAGAGTCCATCAAAATCCTAGGGCAGGACAAAGGCAACAACACCCTTCTTGAACTGGGCCACAGCAACTTCGTAGAAATGACATCAGCCACGAAGGCCAGAGAAACAAGAGCGAAGAAAAGGATTGCTGGGACTTCACCAAGATGAGCAGGTTCCACACAGCAAAAGAAACACCCGACAAAACTCAAAGCCAACCCACAGAGTGGGAGAAGACATGTGCAAATGACCCTGTCAGGTAAAGGGCCAGCATCCAAGATCTCTGAAGAACTTCTGCAACTCCACAGCAAAGAGACCAACGATCCAATCCGGAAGACGGGCAAGAGACATGAATGGAAATGTCACAGAGGAAGACTAGGCATGGCCGACAAGCACGTGAGACAATGCTCCGCATCACTGGCCGTCAGGGAGATATGGGTCAAAAGCACCACGAGATCCCACCTGACACACCAGTGACTGCGGTGAACGTTAACAAGATAGGAAGCAGCGAAGGTCGGCGAGGATGTGGCGAAAAGGGAACCCTCTTGCACTGCTGGTGGGAATGTGACCTGATGCAGCCACGCATGGAAAACCGTGTGCAGGTGCCTCAGAGAGGTAACAACGGATCTGCCCTGCGATCCAGCATGGGGGTGCACTGGTGGAGATGTACCCCAAAGATACAGATGCGGGGAAACACCGGGACACGTGCACCCTGAGGTTTCGAGTTGCAATGCCCACGATAGCCACACTGCGGAAGGAGCCTCGGTGCCCATCGAAAGATGAATGGATAAGGAGGGCGAGTGGTCTCTGTACACGATGGAAGATTACTCAGCCATCAGAAACGACAAACACCCACCATTTGCTTCGATGTGGATGGAACCAGAGGGTATTATGGCTGAGTCAAAGAAAAAGAAGGCAGTCGGCGAAGGACAAACATTCTATGGTCTCGTTCTTTTGGGGAGTATGAAAAAAATAGTGAAAGGGAACAGAGGAGAAAGAAGAAAAAAAATGAGTGGGAGATGGCAGAAAAGGAGACAGAACAGGAGAGACTCCTAACCCTGGGAAATGAACAAGGGGTGGAAGAAAGGGAGGAACGCGGGGGGGCGGGGTTGACTGGGTGACGGGCACAGAGGGGGGCACTTGATGCGATGAACACTGGGGGAGTTACACTCGATGTTGGCAAAATGACCTCCAATAAGAAAGAAACCTATAAACAAACACCACAACCTCCCAAGACACAAAAGTCCAGGGCCAGATGGCTTCCCAGGGGAATTCTATCCAGCGCTTCAAGAAGAAAGACTAACTATGCTACTAAAAAGCTGCTCCGAAAGATAGAAAGAGATGGAATACTTCCAAGCTCGTTCTTGGAGGCCAGCATCACCTTAACTCCAAAACCCAAGACCCCAAAAGGGGACAATGCTGGACCGATGTCCCTGATTAAGGCGGACGCACACCTTCTCCACAAGATATGAGCCAACAGGATCCGACGGGACATGATTAAGAAGTTACTACTCACCACGACCCAGTGGGGTTAATCGCCAGGGTGCAAGGCTGCTTCAGCACTCGGAGAACACTCGATGGGCTTCATCAGATCTGCAAGAGAGAAAACAAGAACCAGATGATCCTCTCAAGAGACGCAGAGGAAGCATTTGACAAAATACGGCATCCATGGCAGATCCAAACCCTTCAGAGTACAGGGATAGAGGGAACGTCCCTCAGAATCTTCAAATCCATCTACGAAAAGCCCGTGGCAAATTATCATCCACAATGTGGAAACACTGGGAGCCTTTCTTCGAACATCAGGAACGAGAGACAGGGATGTCCACCCTCACCACGTCTTCTCAACATTCTTCTAGACATCTCGGCCTCAGCAATCAAGCGACAGAAAAAATAAAAGGCATTCACATTGGCAAAGAAGTAGTCAAACTTGCCCTCTTCACCGATGGCATGCATGGTACTGTACCCGGAAAACCCAAAAGACTCCACCCCAAGATCGTAGAACTCATACAGCAAATTCGGCAGCGTGGCAGGATCCTAAATCTATCCCAAGAAATCAGTCACCTCTCTATACGCCAACGATGACTCTGAAGAAAGAGAAATTAAGGAGTTCGGTTTCCAGTGACAACTGCACCCAAAGCATGAGATACCCAGGAATACACCTAACCAAAGAGGTAAAGGATCTCTACCCCGAAAAACCACGGAACACATCTGAAAGAAATTGAGGAGGACACTAAGAGATGGAAAACTAGCCCCTGCTCCTGGATTGGAAGAATTCATATATTGGGAAAATGTCAACGTGACTGACCCAGGGCAATTTACACATTGATTGCAATCCCTATCATCAAAAATACCAAAGGCTCCCTTCAGAGAGTCGCCACAAATCATCTGAAGATTAGTGTGGAATCAGACAAGACCCCGAATGCCCAGGGCAATATTAGAAAAGAAAACCACAGCTGGCGGCATCACAACGCCGGACTTCAGGTTGTGCTACAAAGCTGTGCTCATCAAGACAGTGTGCTACTAGCAGAAAAACAGACACACGGATCAATGGGACAGAAGAGAGAAATCCAGAAGTGGACCCTCAACTCTACGGTCAGGACCATATATTCGACCAAGCAGGAGAGACCATCCACTGCAAAAAAGACAGCCTCCTCACTAAAGGCTGCTGGGAACGTTGGACAGCCACATGCAAAAGAATGAAACTGGACCATTCTCTCACACCATACACAGAGATAAAACTCAAAATGGATGAAAGATGTAATGTGAGATGAGATTCCCTCAAAACCCTAGGGGAGAACACAGGCAACGTCCTTCCCGAACTTGGCCACAGTAAACTTCTTGCAAGATACACCCGTGAAGGCCAGAAAACAAAAGCAAAGATGAACTATTGGGACTTCATCGGTATGAGAAGCTTCCGCACAGCCAAAGAGACACTCAACAAAACCAACAGACAACCTCCATAATGGGAGAAGCTACGTGCAAATGACCCGTCAGATAAAGGGCCAGCATCCACGATCTCTAAAGAACCCATTCAACTCAACAGCAGAGAAACCAACCATCCAATCCGGAAATGGGCAAAAGACACGAACCGAAATGGCACAGAGCAAGACGTCGACGTGGCCGACAAGCCCATGAGAAAATGCGCCGCATCACTGTTATTTCCATCAGGGAAACACACGTCAAAAGCACAACGAAATCCCACCTTACACCGGTGAGAATGGGGAACATTGGCCAGACAGGAAACCACAAATACTGGACAGGATGTGCAGAAAGGGGAACGATTTCAAAATTCAACAATTTCAGAGGTAGCCATATTCACCTGAAAGGGACCAAGGGGGAGGGGGGCATGCTGCCGGCCAGGCTGGGGAGCTTAGGGAGGGACCTGAGAGCGGGGAGGGGGTGGGGGGAGGAGGAACAGCCAAGGGCCTTGGGGGGCCTGGGGGGGCCCAGCAGCCCAGGCCCTCAAGCCACCGCCCCAAGGCCCTGCCCTGACATCGCAAGGTGCCTGCATCCTAACCCCTCTGAGCAGCCGCGGATGGGTTCGGCGGCACCTCCCCGAGCCCCGGTGGAGGGGCCCCACACCCTCCCTGAGCCGCTCCTGTGAGACCTGACCTGACACGTAGGAGGCCCCGCCGCCGCCCCCCTCCGAGAACAGGTGCCACCACTCCTCCCCCGCGCAGCCCTCTGCCCGGCACCCTGGCGGCCCAAAGGGTGTCCGCCGGGCTCGCCACGGGGGCGCCTCCATGCGGCCCCCAAGACTCACTGTCCCCCTCCGGTCCCTCCCAGGCACCCGCCGCGCCACCAGCGAGGGCCAGATGCCTCTCGCACAGCCACCCCGGGGCCCGTCACGCCTCCCGGGGCCCACGCTGACCTGCGCGCCGGGGGCCGAGGCCTGCAGAGCCGCTGCCGCGAGCCCGGAGCGCGGGCGGGAACCGCGGGGAACCGCGGGGAACCGCGGGCCTGGACTGGGGGCGCGGCCGCGCAACCTCCTGCCGTGCCCAGGTCGCCGCATCTGCGCACAGCTCCTCCTGCGGCCACGCCCCGGCCCCCTTCAGGTCACGCTCGGGCTCAGGCGCCTGGGCAAGCTCCCGCCCCGCCCCCGCCACGCCCCCCGCAGACCTGCCACACAGAGGCCCGCCCTCCGCGGAGCCTACAGGGGACCCGAGACCGCCTCTGCCTCCCCCCGCTAGTCTAGTCGGGGCGCCGGGGCCGAGGCCTTGCGCCCCGGCTCAGTCCCGAGGGACACCTGCTCACGGAGGCACGGAGCCTCTCTCTGGCTCTGTGTCTCCATCCCTGTCCCTCCGTCCCGGTCTCTGTCTCTCCCTCACTGTCTCCCTCGCTCTCCCTCCCGGTCTGGCCCTGTCTCCCTCCCAGTCTCTCTGCCTCTGCCCCCACCCCCATCTCTCTCTCTCTCCCTCGCCCTCCCAGTCTCTGTGTCCCTCCCAGTCTTTCTTCTCTTACTGCCTATCATGGCCTGTCCCTCGCTGTCTCTCTCTCCCTGTCTCTGTGCCTACCTTCTTGTCTCTCGGACTCTCACTTGTCTCCCTCCCTGTCTCATTCTCTCCATCCTGTCTCTGTCTCGCTGTCTCCTCCCTCCCTGTCTCTGACTCTCCCCTCCTGTCTCTCGGTCTCCCTCCCTGCACCTTGGTCTCTCCCCTCTGTCTCATCTCTCCCTCTCTGTCTCTTGGTCTGTCTGTCCCTCCCTGTCTCTGGATCCTTCCTTCCCTGTCCTGTGTCTCTCCCCCATCTCGATCTCTCACCCCCGTCGTCTCAGTCACTCCTCCCTGTCTCCATCTCTCTCTCCCTCCTGTCTCTCGGTCTCCCCCTCGCTTTCTCTCCGTCTCCCTGCCCACCTCTATCTATCTCTCCCTGTCTCTGTCCATCCCTCCACTTCTGTCTCTCCTTCCCTGCCTCGGTCTCTCCATCCCTGTCTCTCGCCACCCGTCTCCATCTGTCCCTCCCTGTCTGTGTGTCTCCATCCCTGTCTCTCTCTCATCCTGTCTCTCGGCCTCTCCCTCACTGTATCTCGGTCTCCCTCCATGGCTCTGGCTCTCACTCCCTGTCTCTCTGTCTCCCCCTGCCTGTCTCTCGGTCTGTCCCTCCCGGTCTCTCGGTCTCTCCCTCCCTGTCTCTGGGTCTGTCCCTCCCTGTCTCTCGGTCTCCCTCCCTCTCTGTCTCTCCCACGGTGTCTAGATCTCACCCTCCTTCTCTCTGTGTCTCGGTCTCTCCCTCCCAGGCTCTCGGTGTCTCCCTACCTGTTTCCCTGCCTCTCCCTGCCTGTCTTTCTGTATCTCCCTCGCTGTCTCTGTCTCTCCATCCCTGTCTCTCTGACTCTCCTTCCCTGTGTCTGTGTCTGTCTCTCCCCGCTGCCCCATCTCAGTCTGTCCCCGCCCTGCCCCCCACCCCGTCTCCTCTCCCGCCCTCTCTCTGACTCTCGCTCCCTGTCTCGCCGACTCTCCCTTCCTGTGTCTCTGTCTCTCTTTGCGTCTCTGTCTCTCTGCCAGTCTCTGTGTGTCTCCCTTCGTGTCTCCCAGTCTCTCACTCCGTCTCGTTCTCTCCATCCTGTCTCTGTGTTCCCCTCTCTGTGTCTCAGTCTCCCTCCCTTTCTCTCTGACTCTTCCTCCCTGTCTCTCAGTGTATCCCTCCCGGGCTCTCGGTGTCTCTCTGTCTCTGTCTCTCCCTCCCTGTCTCTCTGACTCTCCTTCCATGTCTGGCTCTCTCCCTCCCTTCCTCATTCTTCCTCCTTGTCTCGGTCTCTCCCTCACCATCTCTCTGTCTCTCCCTCCCCATCCCTATCTCTCCCTCCCTGTCTGTCCCCCTCCCTGTGTCTGTCCATCCCTCCAGTTCTGTCTCTCCTTCCCTCTCCACGTTAATGAAACAAAGGATGAGAACCGTAGGATTCTCTCAATAGATGCAGAAAAAGCATTTGACCAAATAGACCATCCTTTCATGATGGAAACCTTCTGCTGGGTACGCATACTGGGAAAAAAACCTCAATTATCATAAAACCCATGTACAAACGACCCAGAGAGGGAACGTGCTCTTCATTGGGAAAAACCTGGAGCTTTTCCCTTAAGGTCAGGAACACGACAGGGTGTCCACCCTCAACACTCTCGTTCGGCAGAATAGTAGTGGTCCTCGCTTTCCCAGCGACATTCCGAAACAGAAAAAAAAGGCATCCGGATCGGCAAAGAAGTCAAACTCTCACTCTTCACAGAGGACATGACACTCTATGTGGGAAACCTCACACAATCACTAGACTAGATCGTACGTAAGGGATCTATCCAACAAGACGACCTAACTAACGA
>NW_023330862.1:0-58331 GCF_011100685.1 Canis lupus familiaris | reverse complement strand
CGATTCGATTCGTTTCGATTCTCTTTGATGTTCTTTGATTCGATCTTTTCAAAGATTTAATTCGATTCGATTCATTTCGATTCGAATGTTTCGATTCTATTCTTTTTAATTCGATTCTTTTTGATTCGATTCGATTCGATTTTTTTCTTTTCGCTTCTTTTCGATTCGATTCGATTCGCTCTTTCGTTTCGATTCTATTGTTTTGGATTCGATTTGATTCCTTTCGTTTCGATTAGATTCTCTTCGATTCGATTCTTTTCGATTCAGTTCTTTTCGATTCGGTTCGATTTGATTCTTCTCCATTCGATTCGATTCGATTCGATAAGATTCTTTTCGTTCGATTCAATTCTGTTCGATTCGATTCGATTCGATTCGATTATTTTCAGTTCGATTCTTTTCGTTTCGATTCGATTCTGCTCGATTCTTTCGATTTGATTCGATTCGTTCATTTGGATTCAATTTGTTTACATTTCGATTCGATTCTTTTCTATTCAGGTCGATTTCGATTCTTTTTGATTCAGTTCGATTCAATTCTTTTCAACTCATTCGATTCGGTTCGATTCTTTTCGATTCGATATGATTCGATTCGATTCAACTCAACTCGATTCTTTTCGATTCGATTTTTTTCGATTCGATTCCTTCAATTCGATTCGATTGGATTCTTTTCGTTTCAATTAGATTCTTTTCGATTTTTACTTGATTCGAATCTTATCAATTCGATTCGGTACTGTTCGATTCGATTCTATTCAATTCAATTCGATTGGAATCGATCTTTTCGATTCAATTCGATTCGATTCGATACGATTCTTTTCGATTGTATTCGATTCGATTCTTTTCGGTTCTCTTCGATTCGATTCTTTTCGATCAATTCGATATGATTCGATTCTTTTCGATTCCATTCGATTCTTTTCTATTCGATTCGATTCGATTATTTTCGATTCAATTCGGTTTGATTCGATTATTTTCAACTCAATTCGATCGACTCGTTCAATATTTTCGATTCGATTCGATTCGATTATTTTCGATTCGATAAGATTCTTCGATTCGATTATTTTCGATTCGATTTTTTTATTTTCAATTCAATTCATTTCGATGTTTTCGATTCGATTCAATGCGAATCAACTATTTTCTAGTAGATTCGCTTCAATTATTTTCTTTTTTTTTCTAAATTTTTATTTATTTATGATAGTCCAGAGAGAGAGAGAGAGCAGAGATAGGCAGAGGGAGAAGCAAGCTCCAAGCACCGGGAGCCCTATGTGGGATTTGATCCCGGGTCTCCAGGATCGCGCCCTGGGCCAAAGGCAGGCACTAAAACCGCTGCCCCTCCCAGGAATCCCCGCTTCAATTATTTTCGATTTGATTTGATTCGGTTTATTTCAATTCGATTCCATTTGATTATTTTCATTTCGTTCGTACGATTCGATTCTATTATTTTCGATTCGATTCGTTTCGTATCCATTCGAATCGTTTTGATTCCTTTCGGTTTTCGATTTGAATCGATTCTTTTCTTTTCGATTCGATTCTTTTCTATTCGGTTTGATTTTTTGATTTGAATCGACTCGATTCTTTTGATTCAAGTATATAAGATTCGATCCGATTCTTTTTTTGATTCAAATCGATACGATTCTTTTCGATTTGATTCGATTCGTTTTGATTCGACTCGATTCTTTTCGATTCAATTCTTTTCGATTCAATGAAATACGGTTCTATCTTTTCGATTCGATTTGATTTGATTCTTTTTTGATTCCATACGATTCGATTTGATTCTTTTCGATTTGATTCGATTCAACTCGATACTTTTCAAATCGATCATTTCGATCGATTCGATTCGATTCTTTTCATTTCGATTCGATTCTTTTCGATTTGATTCAATTCTTTTCATTCGATTCGATTCGATTCTTTTCGTTCGATTTGATTCTCTTCTATTTTATTGATTCGATTCATTTCATTAGATTCGATACTGTTCGATTCGATTCTTTTCGATTCAGGTCGATTGGAATCGATTCGATTCTTTCGGTTCTATTCGATTCGATTCGATACGATTCTCTTCGATTCGATTCTTTTCGGTCTGTTCGATTCGATTCTTTTCGATTCAGTTCGATTCGATTCTTTTGGACTCGATTCGATTCTTTGCGCTTTGATATGATGCGATTCGTTTCGACTTTTTCGATTCGTGTCGATTCGAATCTATTCGATTCTTTTCTATTCAATTCGATTCGATTGATTCTTTTCGATTCGATTCCATTCGATCTATTCTTTTCGTTCGATACGATTCGATTCGATTCTTTTTGATTCGATTTTTCGATTCGATTCTTTTCAATTTGATTCGATTCTTTTCAATTTGATTCTTTTCGATTCGATTCGATTCGCCTCTTGTCGTTTCGATTCGATTCTTTTTGATTCGATTCGATTCGATTCTTTTGTTTCGATTATCTCTTCGATTCGATTCTTTTCGATTCGATCGATTTGATACGATTCGCTTCTTTTCGATTCGATTCTTCTCGAATCGATTCAATTCAATTCGATTCTTTTCGATTTGATTCGATTCGATCATTTGGATTCCACTTGTTACATTTCGATTCGAATCTTTTCGATCGATTCGATTCAATTCTTTTGGATTTCATTGGATTGAGTTAGATAATTTTTGATTCGATTCGATTCTTTTACCCTAGCTTCGATTGATTCTACTCGATTCAATTCATTTCGATTCTTCTTGATTCAATTCTTTTCGATTCTTTTTGATTCGGTTTGATTGTTTTCGATTCCATTCGATTCTTTTCGATTCGATTTAATTGTTTTTGAATCCATTTGATTCGATTCGATTATTTTCGATTCGACTCGATTGGATTCGATTCGGTTCGATTATCGATTCGATTCAATTCCAATTATTTTTGATTCGACTCGATTTGATTATTTTTTATTCAATTCGATTCAATTATTTTCGATTCGATGCAATTCGATTCGATTCTTCTCATTTCAATTCAATTCGATTCTTTCGAATTCGATTCGATCGATTCTTTGTGTTTCGATTCGATCCTTTCGATTTGAGTCAATTCTTTTCAATTCGATTTGATATTCTTCGATTCAATTCTTTTCGATTCGATTCGATTCGATTCTTTTCCGATTCGATTCGATTCCATTCGATTCGATTCTTTTCGATTCAATACGATTCGATCGATTCTTTTCGATGCGAATCATTCGATTCCATTCTTTTTGATTCGATTCGATTCGATTCTTTTAGATTTGATTTGATACGATTCTTTTCAATTCGATTTGATTCAATTCGATTCGTTTCGATTCGTTTCGATTCTCTTTGATGTTTTTTGATTCGATCTTTTCAACCGATTTAATCGATTCGATTCATTTCGATTTGATTCGATTCGAATTTTTCGATTCTATTCTTTTCAATTCGATTCTTTTCGATTCGATTCGATTCGATTTTTTCTATTCGCTTCTTTTCGATTCGATTCGATTCGCCTCTTTTCGTTTCGATTCTATTCTTTTGGATTCGATTTGATTCTTTCGTTTCGATTAGATTCTCTTCGATTCGATTCTTTCGATTCAGTTCTTTTCGATTCGTTCGATTTGATTCTTCTCATTCGATTCGATTCGATTCGATAAGATTCTTTTCGTTCGATTCAATTCTATTCGATTCTATTATCGATTCGATTCGATTATTTTCAGTTCGATTCTTTTCGTTTCGATTCGATTCTGCTCGATTCTTTCGATTTGATTCGATTCGATCATTTGGATTCAATTGTTACATTTCGATTCGATTCTTTTCTATTCAGTTCGATTCGATTCTTTTTGATTCAGTTCGATTCGATTCTTTTCAATTCGATTCGATTCTTTTCGATTGATTCAATTCTTTCAATTCGATTCGATTCGATTCTTTTCGTTTCGATTTTTCAATTCGATTCCTTTCAATTCGATCGATTGGATTCTTTTCGTTTCAATTAGATTCTTTTCGATTTTATTTTTGATTCGAATCTATCATTCGATTCGGTACTGTTCGATTCGATTCTTTTCGATTCAGTTCGATTCGATTCTTTTTGATTCGATTCGATTCTTTTCGCTTTGATATGATTCGATTCGTTTCGACTTTTTTCGATTCGTGTCGATTCGAATCTATTCGATTCTTTTCTATTCAATTCGATTCGATTGATTCTTTTCGATTCGATTCCATTCGATTCTATTCTTTTCAATTCGATTCGATTCTTTTCGATTCGATTCGATTCTTTTTGATTCGATTTTTTTCGATTCGATTCTTTTCAATTTGATTCGATTCTTTTCAATTTGATTCTTTTCGATTCGATTCGATTCGCCTCTTGTCGTTTCGATTCGATTCTTTTGATTCGATTCGATTCGATTCTTTTTGTTTCGATTATATTCTCTTCGATTCGATTCTTTTCGATTCGATTCGATTCTTTTCGATTCGATTCTTCTCGAATCGATTCAATTCAATTCGATTTTTTCGATTCGATTCTTTTCAATTTGATTCGATTCTTTTCAAATTTGATTCTTTTCGATTCGATTCGATTCGCCTCTTGTCGTTTCGATTCGAATCTTTTCGATTTGATTCGATTCGATCATTTGGATTCCCTTGTTACATTTCGATTCGAATCTTTTCGATTCGATTCGATTCAATTCTTTTGGATTTCCTTGGATTGATTTAGATAATTTTTATTCGATTCGATTTTTTACCCTAGCTTGATGTGATTCTACTCGATTCAATTCATTTCGATTCTTCTTGATTCAATTCTTTTCGATTCTTTTGATTCGGTTTGATTCTTTTCGATTCCATTCGATTCTTTTCGATTCGATTTAATTGTTTTGAATCCATTTGATTCGATTCGATTATTTTCGATTCGACTCGATTGGATTCGATTCGGTTCGATTATCGATTCGATTCAATTCCAATTATTTTTGATTCGACTCGATTTGATTATTTTTATTCAATTATTCAATTATTTTCGATTCGATGCAATTCGATTCGATTCTTCTCATTTCAATTCAATTCGATTCTTTCGAATTCGATTCGATTCGATTCTTTGTGTTTCGATTCGATTCTTTTCGATTTGAGTCAATTCTTTTCAATTCGATTTGATATTCTTCGATTCGATTCTTTTCGATTCGATTCTTTCGATTCGATTCTTCTCGAATCGATTCAATTCAATTCGATTTTTTCGATTCGATTCTTTTCATTTGATTCGATTCTTTTCATTTGATTCTTTTCGATTCGATTCGATTCGCCTCTTGTCGTTTCGATTCGATCTTTTCGATTTGATTCGATTCGATCATTTGGATTCCACTTGTTACATTTCGATTCGAATCTTTTCGATTCGATTCGATTCAATTCTTTGGATTTCATTGGATTGATTTAGATAATTTTTGATTCGATTCGATTTTTTACCCTAGCTTCGATGTGATTCTACTCGATTCAATTCATTTCGATTCTTCTTGATTCAATTCTTTTCGATTCTTTTTGATTCGGTTTTGATTCTTTTCGATTCCATTCGATTCTTTTCGATTCGATTTAATTGTTTTTGAATCCATTTGATTCGATTCGATTATTTTCGATTCGACTCGATTGGATTCGATTCGGTTCGATTATCGATTCGATTCAATTCCAATTATTTTTGATTCGACTCGATTTGATTATTTTTATTCAATTCGATTCAATTATTTTCGATTCGATGCAATTCGATTCGATTCTTCTATTTCAATTCAATTCGATTCTTTCGAATTCGATTCGATTCGATTCTTTGTGTTTCGATTCGATCTTTTCGATTTGAGTCAATTCTTTTCAATTCGATTTGATATTCTCGATTCGATTCTTTTCGATTCGATTCTTTTCGATTCGATTCGTTTCGATTCGATTCTTCGATTCGATTCGATTCTTTTCGATTCAATACGATTCGATCGATTCTTTTCAATGCGAATCAATTCGATTCCATTCTTTTATTCGATTCGATTCGATTCGATTTTTTTTTTTTTTTTATTTTTATTATTTATGATAGTCACAGAGAGAAAGAGAGAGAGGGGCAGAGACATAGGCAGTGGGGAAGCAGGCTCCATGCACCGGGAGCCCGACATGGGATTCGATCCCGGGTCTCCAGGATCGCGCCCTGGGCCAAAGGCAGGCGGTAAACCGCTGCACCACCCAGGGATCCCGATTCGATTCTTTTAGATTTGATTTGATACGATTCTTTTCAATTCGATTTGATTCGATTCGTTTCGATTCTCTTTGATGTTTTTTGATTCGATCTTTTCAACCGATTTAATTCGATTCGATTCATTTCGATTCGAATGTTTCGATTCCATTCTTTTAATTCGATTCTTTTCGATTCGATTCGATTCGATTTTTTCTTTTCGCTTCTTTTCGATTCGATTCGATTCGCCTCTTTTTCGTTTCGATTGTTTTTGGATTCGATTTGATTCCTTTCGTTTCGATTAGATTCTCTTCGATTCGATTCTTTTCGATTCAGTTCTTTTCGATTCGGTTCGATTTGATTCTTCTCCATTCGATTCGATTCGATAAGATTCTTTTCGTTCGATTCAATTCTGTTCGATTCTATTCGATTCGATTCGATTCGATATTTTCAGTTCGATTCTTTTCGTTTCGATTCGATTCTGCTCGATTCTTTTCGATTTGATTCGATTCGATCATTTGGATTCAATTTGTTACATTTCGATTCGATTCTTTTCTATTCAGGTCGATTCGATTCTTTTTGATTCAGTTCGATTCAATTCTTTTCAACTCAATTCGATTCGGTTCGATTCTTTTCGATTCGATATGATTCGATTCGATTCAACTCAACTCGATTCTTTTCGATTCGATTTTTTCGATTCGATTCCTTTCAATTCGATTCGATTGGATTCTTTTCGTTTCAATTAGATTCTTTTCGATTTTACTTGATTCGAATCTTATCAATTCGATTCGGTACTGTTCGATTCGATTCTATTCAATTCAATTCGATTGGAATCGATTCTTTTCGATTTAATTCGATTCGATTCGATACGATTCTTTTCGATTGTATTCGATTCGATTCTTTTCGGTTCTCTTCGATTCGATTCTTTTCGATTCAATTCGATATGATTCGATTCTTTTCGATTCCATTCGATTCTTTTCTATTCGATTCGATTCGATTATTTTCGATTCAATTCGGTTTGATTCGATTATTTTCAACTCAATTCGATCGACTCGGTTCAATTATTTTCGATTCGATTCGATTCGATTATTTTCGATTCGATAAGATTACTTTCGATTCGATTATTTTCGATTCGATTTCATTATTTTCAATTCAATTCATTTCGATGTTTTTCGATTCGATTCAATGCGAATCAACTATTTTCTATTAGATTCGCTTCAATTATTTTCTTTTTTTTTCTAAATTTTTTATTTATTTATGATAGTCACAGAGAGAGAGAGAGAGGCAGAGATAGGCAGAGGGAAGCAAGCTCCAAGCACCGGGAGCCCTATGTGGGATTTGATCCCGGGTCTCCAGGATCGCGCCCTGGGCCAAAGGCAGGCACTAAACCGCTGCCCCTCCCAGGAATCCCCGCTTCAATTATTTCGATTTGATTTGATTCGGTTATTTTCAATTCGATTCCATTTGATTATTTTCATTTCGGTTCGGTACGATTCGATTCTATTATTTTCGATTCGATTCGTTTCGTATCCATTCGAATCGTTTTGATTCCTTTCGGTTTTCGATTTGAATCGATTCTTTCTTTTCGATTCGATTCTTTTCTATTCGGTTTGATTTTTTTGATTTGAATCGACTCGATTCTTTTTGATTCAAGTATATAAGATTCGATCCGATTCTTTTCGATTCAAATCGATACGATTCTTTTCGATTTGATTCGATTCGTTTTGATTCGACTCGATTCTTTTCGATTCAATTCTTTTCGATTCAATGAAATACGGTTCTATTCTTTTCGATTCGATTTGATTTGATTCTTTTGATTCCATACGATTCGATTTGATTCTTTTCGATTTGATTCGATTCAACTCGATACTTTTCAAATCGATCATTTCGATCGATTCGATTCGATTCTTTTCATTTCGATTCGATTCTTTTCGATTTGATTCAATTCTTTTCAATTCGATTCGATTCGATTCTTTTCGTTTCGATTTGATTCTCTTCTATTTTATTTGATTCGATTCATTTCAATTAGATTCGATACTGTTCGATTCGATTCTTTTCGATTCAGGTCGATTGGAATCGATTCGATTCTTTCGGTTCTATTCGATTCGATTCGATACGATTCTCTTCGATTCGATTCTTTTCGGTCTGTTCGATTCGATTCTTTTCGATTCAGTTCGATTCGATTCTTTTGGACTCGATTCGATTCTTTGCGCTTTGATATGATTCGATTCGTTTCGACTTTTTTCGATTCGTGTCGATTCGAATCTATTCGATTCTTTTCTATTCAATTCGATTCGATTGATTCTTTTCGATTCGATTCCATTCGATTCTATTCTTTTCGATTCTTTTCGATTCGATACGATTCGATTCGATTCTTTTTGATTCGATTTTTTCGATTCGATTCTTTTCAATTTGATTCGATTCTTTTCAATTTGATTCTTTTCGATTCGATTCGATTCGCCTCTTGTCGTTTCGATTCGATTCTTTTTGATTCGATTCGATTCGATTCTTTTTGTTTCGATTATATTCTCTTCGATTCGATTCTTTTCGATTCGATTCGATTTGATACGATTCGCTTCTTTCGATTCGATTCTTCTCGAATCGATTCAATTCAATTCGATTCTTTTCGATTCGATTCTTTTCGATTTGATTCGATTCGATCATTTGGATTCCACTTGTTACATTTCGATTCGAATCTTTTCGATTCGATTCGATTCAATTCTTTTGGATTTCATTGGATTGAGTTAGATAATTTTTGATTCGATTCGATTCTTTTACCCTAGCTTCGATGTGATTCTACTCGATTCAATTCATTTCGATTCTTCTTGATTCAATTCTTTTCGATTCTTTTTGATTCGGTTTGATTCTTTTCGATTCCATTCGATTCTTTTCGATTCGATTTAATTGTTTTTGAATCCATTTGATTCGATTCGATTATTTTCGATTCGACTCGATTGGATTCGATTCGGTTCGATTATCGATTCGATTCAATTCCAATTATTTTTGATTCGACTCGATTTGATTATTTTTTATTCAATTCGATTCAATTATTTTCGATTCGATGCAATTCGATTCGATTCTTCTCATTTCAATTCAATTCGATTCTTTCGAATTCGATTCGATTCGATTCTTTGTGTTTCGATTCGATCCTTTTCGATTTGAGTCAATTCTTTTCAATTCGATTTGATATTCTTCGATTCAATTCTTTTCGATTCGATTCGATTCGATTCTTTTCGATTCGATTCGATTCCATTCGATTCGATTCTTTTCGATTCAATACGATTCGATCGATTCTTTTCGATGCGAATCAATTCGATTCCATTCTTTTTGATTCGATTCGATTCGATTCTTTTAGATTTGATTTGATACGATTCTTTTCAATTCGATTTGATTCAATTCGATTCGTTTCGATTCGTTTCGATTCTCTTTGATGTTTTTTGATTCGATCTTTTCAACCGATTTAATTCGATTCGATTCATTTCGATTTGATTCGATTCGAATTTTTCGATTCTATTCTTTTCAATTCGATTCTTTTCGATTCGATTCGATTCGATTTTTTTCTATTCGCTTCTTTTCGATTCGATTCGATTCGCCTCTTTTCGTTTCGATTCTATTCTTTTGGATTCGATTTGATTCTTTTCGTTTCGATTAGATTCTCTTCGATTCGATTCTTTTCGATTCAGTTCTTTTCGATTCGGTTCGATTTGATTCTTCTCCATTCGATTCGATTCGATTCGATAAGATTCTTTTCGTTCGATTCAATTCTATTCGATTCTATTCTATTCGATTCGATTCGATTATTTTCAGTTCGATTCTTTTCGTTTCGATTCGATTCTGCTCGATTCTTTTCGATTTGATTCGATTCGATCATTTGGATTCAATTTGTTACATTTCGATTCGATTCTTTTCTATTCAGTTCGATTCGATTCTTTTTGATTCAGTTCGATTCGATTCTTTTCAATTCGATTCGATTCTTTTCGATTTGATTCAATTCTTTTCAATTCGATTCGATTCGATTCTTTTCGTTTCGATTTTTTCAATTCGATTCCTTTCAATTCGATTCGATTGGATTCTTTTCGTTTCAATTAGATTCTTTTCGATTTTATTTGATTCGAATCTTATCAATTCGATTCGGTACTGTTCGATTCGATTCTTTTCGATTCAGTTCGATTCGATTCTTTTTGATTCGATTCGATTCTTTTCGCTTTGATATGATTCGATTCGTTTCGACTTTTTTCGATTCGTGTCGATTCGAATCTATTCGATTCTTTTCTATTCAATTCGATTCGATTGATTCTTTTCGATTCGATTCCATTCGATTCTATTCTTTTCAATTCGATTCGATTCTTTTCGATTCGATTCGATTCTTTTTGATTCGATTTTTTCGATTCGATTCTTTTCAATTTGATTCGATTCTTTTCAATTTGATTCTTTTCGATTCGATTCGATTCGCCTCTTGTCGTTTCGATTCGATTCTTTTTGATTCGATTCGATTCGATTCTTTTTGTTTCGATTATATTCTCTTCGATTCGATTCTTTTCGATTCGATTCGATTCTTTTCGATTCGATTCTTCTCGAATCGATTCAATTCAATTTCGATTCTTCTTCGATTCGATTCTTTTCGATTTGATTCGATTCGATTCGATTTGGATTCACTTGTTACGTTTCGATCATTGATTCTTTACATTCGATTCGATTCGATTCGATTCGATTCAATTCTTTGGATTTCATTGGATTGATTTAGATAATTTTTGATTCGATTCGATTTTTTACCCTAGCTTCGATGTGATTCTACTCGATTCAATTCATTTCGATTCTTCTTGATTCAATTCTTTTCGATTCTTTTTGATTCGGTTTGATTCTTTTCGATTCCATTCGATTCTTTCGATTCGATTTAATTGTTTTTGAATCCATTTGATTCGATTCGATTATTTTCGATTCGACTCGATTGGATTCGATTCGGTTCGATTATCGATTCGATGCAATTCCAATTATTTTTGATTCGACTCGATTTGATTATTTTTTATTCAATTCGATTCAATTATTTTCGATTCGATGCAAATTCGATTCGATTCTTCTCATTTCAATTCAATTCGATTCTTTCGAATTCGATTCGATTCGATTCTTTGTGTTTCGATTCGATTCTTTTCGATTTGAGTCAATTCTTTTCAATTCGATTTGATATTCTTCGATTCGATTCTTTTCGATTCGATTCTTTTCTATTCGATTCGTTCGTTTCGATTCTTCGATTCGATCGATCGATTCGATTCTTTCGATTCAATACGATTCGATCGATTCTTTCAATGCGAATCAATTCGATTCATTCTTTTTGATTCGATTCGATTCGATTATTATTTTTATTTATTTTTTTATTTTTATTTATTATGATAGTCACAGAGAGAAGAGAGAGAGAGGGGGCAGGACATAGGCGTGGGAGAAGCAGGCTCCATGCACCGGGAGCCCGACATGGGATTCGATCCCGGGTCTCCAGGATCGCGCCCTGGGCCAAAGGCAGGCGGTAAACCGCTTGCACCACCCAGGGATCCCGATTCGATTCTTTTAGATTTGATTTGATACGATTCTTTTCAATTCGATTTGATATTCGATTCGATTCGTTTTGATTCTCTTGATGTTCTTTGATTCGATCTTTCAACCGATTTAATTCGATTCGATTCATTTCGATTCGAATGTTTCGATTCTATCTTTTTAATTCGATTCTTTTCGATTCGATTCGATTGGATTTTTTTCTTTTCGCTTCTTTCGATTCGATTCGATTCGCCTCTTTTTTTCGTTTCGATTCTATTGTTTTGGATTCGATTTGATTCCTTTCGTTTCGATTAGATTCTCTTCGATTCGATTCTTTTCGATTCAGTTCTTTTCGATTCGGTTCGATTTGATTCTTCTCTCCATTCGATTCGATTCGATTCGATAAGATTCGTTTTCGTTCGATTCAATTCTGTTCGATTCGATTCGATTCGATTATTTTCAGTTCGATTCTTTTCGTTTCGATTCGATTCTGCTCGATTCTTTTCGATTTGATTCGATTCGTTCATTTGGATTCAATTGTTACATTTCGATTCGATTCTTTTCTATTCAGGTCGATTCGATTCTTTTTGATT
The DNA here is from genome assembly GCF_011100685.1 of Canis lupus familiaris. Classification (NCBI taxonomy): domain Eukaryota; kingdom Metazoa; phylum Chordata; class Mammalia; order Carnivora; family Canidae; genus Canis; species Canis lupus. The sequence goes on along the minus strand of NW_023330862.1, from coordinate 46,060 downwards.
CAGTTCGATTCAATTCTTTTCAACTCAATTCGATTCGGTTCGATTCTTTTCGATTCGATATGATTCGATTCGATTCAACTCAACTCGATTCTTTTCGATTCGATTTTTTTCGATTCGATTCCTTTCAATTCGATTCGATTGGATTCTTTTCGTTTCAATTAGATTCTTTTCGATTTTACTTGATTCGAATCTTATCAATTCGATTCGGTACTGTTCGATTCGATTCTATTCAATTCAATTCGATTGGAATCGATTCTTTCGATTCAATTCGATTCGATTCGATACGATTCTTTTCGATTGTATTCGATTCGATTCTTTTCGGTTCTCTTCGATTCGATTCTTTTCGATTCATTCGATATGATTCGATTCTTTTCGATTCCATTCGATTCTTTTCTATTCGATTCGATTCGATTATTTTCGATTCAATTCGGTTTTGATTCGATTTTTTCAACTCAATTCGATCGACTCGGTTCAATTATTTTCGATTCGATTCGATTCGATTATTTCGATTCGATAAGATTACTTTCGATTCGATTATTTTCGATTCGATTTCATTATTTTCAATTCAATTCATTTCGATGTTTTTCGATTCGATTCAATGCGAATCAACTATTTTCTAGTAGATTCGCTTCAATTATTTTCTTTTTTTTTTCTAAATTTTTTATTTATTTATGATAGTCACAATGAGAGAGAGAGAGAGGCAGAGATAGGCAGAGGGAGAAGCAAGCTCCAAGCACCGGGAGCCCTATGTGGGATTTGATCCCGGGTCTCCAGGATCGCGCCCTGGGCCAAAGGCAGGCACTAAACCGCTGCCCCTCCCAGGAATCCCCGCTTCAATTATTTTCGATTTGATTTGAGTCGGTTATTTTCAATTCGATTCCATTTGATTATTTTCATTTCGGTTTCGGTACGATTCGATTCTATTATTTTTCGATTCGATTCGTTTCGTATCCATTCGAATCGTTTTGATTCCTTTCGGTTTTCGATTTGAATCGATTCTTTTCTTTTTCGATTCGATTCTTTTCTATTCGGTTTGATTTTTTGATTTGAATCGACTCGATTCTTTTTGTATTCAAGTATATAGATTCGATCCGATCGTTTTCGATTCAAATCGATACGATTCTTTTCGATTTGGATTCGATTCGTTTGATTCGACTCGATTCTTTTCGATTCAATTCTTTCGATTCAATGAATACGGTTCTATTCTTTTCGATTCGATTTGATTTGATTCTTTTTGATTCCATTACGATTCGATTTTGATTCTTTTCGATTTGATTCGATTCAACTCGATACTTTTCAAATCGATCATTTCGATCGTATTCGATTCGATTCTTTTCATTTTCGATTCGATTCTTTTCGATTTGATTCAATTCTTTTCAATTCGATTCGATTCGATTCTTTTCGTTTCGATTTGATTCTCTTCTATGTTATTTGATTCGATTCATTTCAATTAGATTCGATACTGTTCGATTCGATTCTTTTCGATGCAGGTCGATTTGAATCGATTCGATTCTTTCGTTCTATTCGATTCGATTCGATACGATTCTCTTCGATTCGATTCTTTTCGGTCTGTTCGATTCGATTCTTTTCGATTCAGTTCGATTCCAATTCTTTTGGACTCGATTCGATTCTTTGCGCTTTGATATGATTCGATTCGTTTCGACTTTTTTCGATTCGTGCGATTCGAATCTATTCGATTCTTTTCTATTCAATTGAATTCGATTGATTCTTTTCGATTCGATTCCATTCGATTCTATTCTTTTCAATCGTCGATTCTTTTCGATTCGATTCGATTCTTTTTGATTCGATTTTTTCGATTCGATTCTTTTCATTTGATTCGATTCTTTTCAATTTGATTCTTTTCGATTCGATTCGATTCGCCTCTTTGTCGTTTCGATTCGATTCTTTTTGATTCGATTCGATTCGATTCTTTTTGTTTCGATTATATTCTCTTCGATTCGATTCTTTTCGATTCGATTCGATTTGATACGATTCGCTTCTTTCGATTCGATTCTTCTCGAATCGATTCAATTCAATTCGATTCTTTTCGATTTGATTCGATTCGATCATTTGGATTCCACTTGTTACATTTCGATTCGAATCTTTTCGATTCGATTTCGATTCAATTCTTTTGGATTTCATTGGATTGAGTTAGATAATTTTTGATTCGATTCGATTCTTTTACCCTAGCTTCGATGTGATTCTACTCGATTCAATTCATTTCGATTCTTCTTGATTCAATTCTTTTCGATTCTTTTTGATTCGGTTTGATTGTTTTCGATTCCATTCGATTCTTTTCGATTCGATTTAATTGTTTTTGAATCCATTTGATTCGATTCGATTATTTTCGATTCGACTCGATTGGATTCGATTCGGTTCGATTATCGATTCGATTCAATTCCAATTATTTTTGATTCGACTCGATTTGATTATTTTTTTATTTCAATTCGATTCAATTATTTTCGATTCGATGCAATTCGAATTCGATTCTTCTCATTTCAATTCAATTCGATTCTTTCGAATTCGATTCGATTCGATTCTTTGGTGTTTCGATTCGATCCTTTTCGATTTGAGTCAATTCTTTTCAATTCGATTTGATATTCTTCGATTCAATTCTTTTCGATTCGATTCGCTTCTTTTCGATTCGATTCGATTCCATTCGATTCGATTTCTTTTCGATTCAATACGATTCGATCGATTCTTTTCGATGCGAATCAATTCGATTCCATTCTTTTTGATTCGATTCGATTCGATTCTTTTAGATTTGATTTGATACGATTCTTTTCAATTCAATTTGATTCAATTCGATTCGTTTCGATTCGTTTCGATTCTCTTTGATGTTTTTTGATTCGATCTTTTCAACCGATTTAATTCGATTCGATTCATTTCGATTTGATTCGATTCGAATTTTTCGATTCTATTCTTTTCAATTCGATTCTTTTCGATTCGATTCGATTCGATTTTTTTCTATTCGCTTCTTTTCGATTCGATTCGATTCGCCTCTTTTCGTTTCGATTCTATTCTTTTGGATTCGATTTGATTCTTTTCGTTTCGATTAGATTCTCTTCGATTCGATTCTTTTCGATTCAGTTCTTTTCGATTCGGTTCGATTTGATTCTTCTCCATTCGATTCGATTCGATTCGATAGATTCTTTCGTTCGATTCAATTCTATTCGATTCTATTCTATTCGATTCGATTCGATTATTTTCAGTTCGATTCTTTCGTTTCGATTCGATTCTGCTCGATTCTTTCGATTTGATTCGATTCGATCATTTGGATTCAATTTGTTACATTTCGATTCGATTCTTTTCTATTCAGTTCGATTCGATTCTTTTTGATTCAGTTCGATTCGATTCTTTTCAATTCGATTCGATTCTTTTCGATTTGATTCAATTCTTTTCAATTCGATTCGATTCGATTCTTTTCGTTTCGATTTTTTCAATTCGATTCCTTTCAATTCGATTCGATTGGATTCTTTTCGTTTCAATTAGATTCTTTTCGATTTTATTTGATTCGAATCTTATCAATTCGATTCGGTACTGTTCGATTCGATTCTTTTCGATTCAGTTCGATTCGATTCTTTTTGATTCGATTCGATTCTTTTCGCTTTGATATGAGTCGATTCGTTTCGACTTTTTTCGATTCGTGTCGATTCCAATCTATTCGATTCTTTTCTATTCAATTCGATTCGATTGATTCTTTTCGATTCGATTCCATTCGATTCTATTCTTTTCAATTCGATTCGATTCTTTTCGATTCGATTCGATTCTTTTGATTCGATTTTTTCGATTCGATTCTTTCAATTTGATTCGATTCTTTTCAATTTGATTCTTTTCGATTCGATTCGATTCGCCTCTTGTCGTTTCGATCGATTCTTTTTGATTCGATTCGATTCGATTCTTTTGTTTCGATTATATTCTCTTCGATTCGATTCTTTTCGATTCGATTCGATTCTTTTCGATTCGATTCTTCTCGAATCGATTCAATTCAATTCGATTCTTTTCGATTCGATTCTTTTCGATTTGATTCGATTCGATCATTTGGATTCCACTTGTTACATTTCGATTCGAATCTTTTCGATTCGATTCGATTCAATTCTTTTGGATTTCATTGGATTGATTTAGATAATTTTTGATTCGATTCGATTTTTTACCCTAGCTTCGATGTGATTCTACTCGATTCAATTCATTTCGATTCTTCTTGATTCAATTCTTTTCGATTCTTTTTGATTCGGTTTGATTCTTTTCGATTCCATTCGATTCTTTTCGATTCGATTTAATTGTTTTGAATCCATTTGATTCGATTCGATTATTTTCGATTCGACTCGATTGGATTCGATTCGGTTCGATTATCGATTCGATTCAATTCCAATTATTTTTGATTCGACTCGATTTGATTATTTTTTATTCAATTCGATTCAATTATTTTCGATTCGATGCAATTCGATTCGATTCTTCTCATTTCAATTCAATTCGATTCTTTCGAATTCGATTCGATTCGATTCTTTGTGTTTCGATTCGATTCTTTTCGATTTGAGTCAATTCTTTTCAATTCGATTTGATATTCTTCGATTCGATTCTTTTCGATTCGATTCTTTTCTATTCGATTCGTTTCGTTTCGATTCTTCGATTCGATTCGATTCGATTCGATTCTTTTCGATTCAATACGATTCGATCGATTCTTTTCAATGCGAATCAATTCGATTCCATTCTTTTTGATTCGATTCGATTCGATTCGATTATTTTTATTTATTTTTTTTATTTTTATTTATTTATGATAGTCACAGAGAGAAAGAGAGAGAGGGGCAGAGACATAGGCAGTGGGAGAAGCAGGCTCCATGCACCGGGAGCCCGACATGGGATTCGATCCCGGGTCTCCAGGATCGCGCCCTGGGCCAAAGGCAGGCGGTAAACCGCTGCACCACCCAGGGATCCCGATTCGATTCTTTTAGATTTGATTTGATACGATTCTTTTCAATTCGATTTGATTCGATTCGATTCGTTTCGATTCTTTTGATGTTCTTTGATTCGATCTTTTCAACCGATTTAATTCGATTCGATTCATTTCGATTCGAATGTTTCGATTCTATTCTTTTTAATTCGATTCTTTTCGATTCGATTCGATTGGATTTTTTTCTTTTCGCTTCTTTCGATTCGATTCGATTCGCCTCTTTTCGTTTCGATTCTATTGTTTTGGATTCGATTTGATTCCTTTCGTTTCGATTAGATTCTCTTCGATTCGATTCTTTTCGATTCAGTTCTTTTCGATTCGGTTCGATTTGATTCTTCTCCATTCGATTCGATTCGATTCGATAAGATTCTTTTCGTTCGATTCAATTCTGTTCGATTCGATTCGATTCGATTATTTTCAGTTCGATTCTTTTCGTTTCGATTCGATTCTGCTCGATTCTTTTCGATTTGATTCGATTCGTTCATTTGGATTCAATTTGTTACATTTCGATTCGATTCTTTTCTATTCAGGTCGATTCGATTCTTTTTGATTCAGTTCGATTCAATTCTTTTCAACTCAATTCGATTCGGTTCGATTCTTTTCGATTCGATATGATTCGATTCGATTCAACTCAACTCGATTCTTTTCGATTCGATTTTTTCGATTCGATTCCTTTCAATTCGATTCGATTGGATTCTTTTCGTTTCAATTAGATTCTTTTCGATTTTACTTGATTCGAATCTTATCAATTCGATTCGGTACTGTTCGATTCGATTCTATTCAATTCAATTCGATTGGAATCGATTCTTTTCGATTCAATTCGATTCGATTCGATACGATTCTTTTCGATTGTATTCGATTCGATTCTTTTCGGTTCTCTTCGATTCGATTCTTTTCGATTCAATTCGATATGATTCGATTCTTTTCGATTCCATTCGATTCTTTTCTATTCGATTCGATTCGATTATTTTCGATTCAATTCGGTTTGATTCGATTATTTTCAACTCAATTCGATCGACTCGGTTCAATTATTTTCGATTCGATTCGATTCGATTATTTTCGATTCGATAAGATTACTTTCGATTCGATTATTTTCGATTCGATTTCATTATTTTCAATTCAATTCATTTCGATGTTTTTCGATTCGATTCAATGCGAATCAACTATTTTCTAGTAGATTCGCTTCAATTATTTTCTTTTTTTTTCTAAATTTTTTATTTATTTATGATAGTCACAGAGAGAGAGAGAGAGGCAGAGATAGGCAGAGGGAGAAGCAAGCTCCAAGCACCGGGAGCCCTATGTGGGATTTGATCCCGGGTCTCCAGGATCGCGCCCTGGGCCAAAGGCAGGCACTAAACCGCTGCCCCTCCCAGGAATCCCCGCTTCAATTATTTTCGATTTGATTTGATTCGGTTATTTTCAATTCGATTCCATTTGATTATTTTCATTTCGGTTCGGTACGATTCGATTCTATTATTTTCGATTCGATTCGTTTCGTATCCATTCGAATCGTTTTGATTCCTTTCGGTTTTCGATTTGAATCGATTCTTTTCTTTTCGATTCGATTCTTTTCTATTCGGTTTGATTTTTTGATTTGAATCGACTCGATTCTTTTTGATTCAAGTATATAAGATTCGATCCGATTCTTTTCGATTCAAATCGATACGATTCTTTTCGATTTGATTCGATTCGTTTTGATTCGACTCGATTCTTTTCGATTCAATTCTTTTCGATTCAATGAAATACGGTTCTATTCTTTTCGATTCGATTTGATTTGATTCTTTTTGATTCCATACGATTCGATTTGATTCTTTTCGATTTGATTCGATTCAACTCGATACTTTTCAAATCGATCATTTCGATCGATTCGATTCGATTCTTTCATTTCGATTCGATTCTTTTCGATTGATTCAATTCTTTTCAATTCGATTCGATTCGATTCTTTTCGTTTCGATTTGATTCTCTTCTATTTTATTTGATTCGATTCATTTCAATTAGATTCGATACTGTTCGATTCGATTCTTTTCGATTCAGGTCGATTGGAATCGATTCGATTCTTTCGGTTCTATTCGATTCGATTCGATACGATTCTCTTCGATTCGATTCTTTTCGGTCTGTTCGATTCGATTCTTTTCGATTCAGTTCGATTCGATTCTTTTGGTTTCGTTTCGATTCTTTTGCGCTTTGATATGATGCGATTGTTTTCGTCTTTTTTCGATTCGTGTCGATTCGAATCTATTCGATTCTTTTCTATTCAATTCGATTCGATTGATTCTTTTCGATTCGATTCCATTCGATTCTATTCTTTTCGATTCTTTTCGATTCGATACGATTCGATTCGATTCTTTTTGATTCGATTTTTTCGATTCGATTCTTTTCAATTTGATTCGATTCTTTTCAATTTGATTCTTTTCGATTCGATTCGATTCGCCTCTTGTCGTTTCGATTCGATTCTTTTTGATTCGATTCGATTCGATTCTTTTTGTTTCGATTATATTCTCTTCGATTCGATTCTTTTCGATTCGATTCGATTTGATACGATTCGCTTCTTTTCGATTCGATTCTTCTCGAATCGATTCAATTCAATTCGATTCTTTTCGATTTGATTCGATTCGATCATTTGGATTCCACTTGTTACATTTCGATTCGAATCTTTTCGATTCGATTCGATTCAATTCTTTTGGATTTCATTGGATTGAGTTAGATAATTTTGATTCGATTCGATTCTTTTACCCTAGCTTCGATGTGATTCTACTCGATTCAATTCATTTCGATTCTTCTTGATTCAATTCTTTTCGATTCTTTTTGATTCGGTTTGATTCTTTTCGATTCCATTCGATTCTTTTCGATTCGATTTAATTGTTTTTGAATCCATTTGATTCGATTCGATTATTTTCGATTCGACTCGATTGGATTCGATTCGGTTCGATTATCGATTCGATTCAATTCCAATTATTTTTTATTCGACTCGATTTGATTATTTTTTATTCAATTCGATTCAATTATTTTCGATTCGATGCAATTCGATTCGATTCTTCTCATTTCAATTCAATTCGATTCTTTCGAATTCGATTCGATTCGATTCTTTGTGTTTCGATTCGATCCTTTTCGATTTGAGTCAATTCTTTTCAATTCGATTTGATATTCTTCGATTCAATTCTTTTCGATTCGATTCGATTCTTTTCGATTCGATTCGATTCCATTCGATTCGATTCTTTTCGATTCAATACGATTCGATCGATTCTTTTCGATGCGAATCAATTCGATTCCATTCTTTTTGATTCGATTTGATTCGATTCTTTTAGATTTGATTTGATACGATTCTTTTCAATTCGATTTGATTCAATTCGATTCGTTTCGATTCGTTTCGATTCTCTTTGATGTTTTTTGATTCGATCTTTTCAACCGATTTAATTCGATTCGATTCATTTCGATTTGATTCGATTCGAATTTTTCGATTCTATTCTTTTCAATTCGATTCTTTTCGATTCGATTCGATTCGATTTTTTTCTATTCGCTTCTTTTCGATTCGATTCGATTCGCCTCTTTTCGTTTCGATTCTATTGTTTTGGATTCGATTTGATTCCTTTCGTTTCGATTAGATTCTCTTCGATTCGATTCTTTTCGATTCAGTTCTTTTCGATTCGGTTCGATTTGATTCTTCTCCATTCGATTCGATTCGATTCGATAAGATTCTTTTCGTTCGATTCAATTCTGTTCGATTCGATTCGATTCGATTATTTTCAGTTCGATTCTTTTCGTTTCGATTCGATTCTGCTCGATTCTTTTCGATTTGATTCGATTCGTTCATTTGGATTCAATTTGTTACATTTCGATTCGATTCTTTTCTATTCAGGTCGATTCGATTCTTTTTGATTCAGTTCGATTCAATTCTTTTCAACTCAATTCGATTCGGTTCGATTCTTTTCGATTCGATATGATTCGATTCGATTCAACTCAACTCGATTCTTTTCGATTCGATTTTTTTCGATTCGATTCCTTTCAATTCGATTCGATTGGATTCTTTTCGTTTCAATTAGATTCTTTTCGATTTTACTTGATTCGAATCTTATCAATTCGATTCGGTACTGTTCGATTCGATTCTATTCAATTCAATTCGATTGGAATCGATTCTTTTCGATTCAATTCGATTCGATTCGATACGATTCTTTTCGATTGTATTCGATTCGATTCTTTTCGGTTCTCTTCGATTCGATTCTTTTCGATTCAATTCGATATGATTCGATTCTTTTCGATTCCATTCGATTCTTTTCTATTCGATTCGATTCGATTATTTTCGATTCAATTCGGTTTGATTCGATTATTTTCAACTCAATTCGATCGACTCGGTTCAATTATTTTCGATTCGATTCGATTCGATTATTTTCGATTCGATAAGATTACTTTCGATTCGATTATTTTCGATTCGATTTCATTATTTTCAATTCAATTCATTTCGATGTTTTTCGATTCGATTCAATGCGAATCAACTATTTTCTAGTAGATTCGCTTCAATTATTTTCTTTTTTTTTCTAAATTTTTTATTTATTTATGATAGTCACAGAGAGAGAGAGAGAGGCAGAGATAGGCAGAGGGAGAAGCAAGCTCCAAGCACCGGGAGCCCTATGTGGGATTTGATCCCGGGTCTCCAGGATCGCGCCCTGGGCCAAAGGCAGGCACTAAACCGCTGCCCCTCCCAGGAATCCCCGCTTCAATTATTTTCGATTTGATTTGATTCGGTTATTTTCAATTCGATTCCATTTGATTATTTTCATTTCGGTTCGGTACGATTCGATTCTATTATTTTCGATTCGATTCGTTTCGTATCCATTCGAATCGTTTTGATTCCTTTCGGTTTTCGATTTGAATCGATTCTTTTCTTTTCGATTCGATTCTTTTCTATTCGGTTTGATTTTTTGATTTGAATCGACTCGATTCTTTTTGATTCAAGTATATAAGATTCGATCCGATTCTTTTCGATTCAAATCGATACGATTCTTTTCGATTTGATTCGATTCGTTTTGATTCGACTCGATTCTTTTCGATTCAATTCTTTTCGATTCAATGAAATACGGTTCTATTCTTTTCGATTCGATTTGATTTGATTCTTTTTGATTCCATACGATTCGATTTGATTCTTTTCGATTTGATTCGATTCAACTCGATACTTTTCAAATCGATCATTTCGATCGATTCGATTCGATTCTTTTCATTTCGATTCGATTCTTTTCGATTTGATTCAATTCTTTTCAATTCGATTCGATTCGATTCTTTTCGTTTCGATTTGATTCTCTTCTATTTTATTTGATTCGATTCATTTCAATTAGATTCGATACTGTTCGATTCGATTCTTTTCGATTCAGGTCGATTGGAATCGATTCGATTCTTTCGGTTCTATTCGATTCGATTCGATACGATTCTCTTCGATTCGATTCTTTTCGGTCTGTTCGATTCGATTCTTTTCGATTCAGTTCGATTCGATTCTTTTGGACTCGATTCGATTCTTTGCGCTTTGATATGATGCGATTCGTTTCGACTTTTTTCGATTCGTGTCGATTCGAATCTATTCGATTCTTTTCTATTCAATTCGATTCGATTGATTCTTTTCGATTCGATTCCATTCGATTCTATTCTTTTCGATTCTTTTCGATTCGATACGATTCGATTCGATTCTTTTTTGATTCGATTTTTTCGATTCGATTCTTTTCAATTTGATTCGATTCTTTTCAATTTGATTCTTTTCGATTCGATTCGATTCGCCTCTTGTCGTTTCGATTCGATTCTTTTTGATTCGATTCGATTCGATTCTTTTTGTTTCGATTATATTCTCTTCGATTCGATTCTTTTCGATTCGATTCGATTTGATACGATTCGCTTCTTTTCGATTCGATTCTTCTCGAATCGATTCAATTCAATTCGATTCTTTTCGATTTGATTCGATTCGATCATTTGGATTCCACTTGTTACATTTCGATTCGAATCTTTTCGATTCGATTCGATTCAATTCTTTTGGATTTCATTGGATTGAGTTAGATAATTTTTGATTCGATTCGATTCTTTTACCCTAGCTTCGATGTGATTCTACTCGATTCAATTCATTTCGATTCTTCTTGATTCAATTCTTTTCGATTCTTTTTGATTCGGTTTGATTGTTTTCGATTCCATTCGATTCTTTTCGATTCGATTTAATTGTTTTTGAATCCATTTGATTCGATTCGATTATTTTCGATTCGACTCGATTGGATTCGATTCGGTTCGATTATCGATTCGATTCAATTCCAATTATTTTTGATTCGACTCGATTTGATTATTTTTTATTCAATTCGATTCAATTATTTTCGATTCGATGCAATTCGATTCGATTCTTCTCATTTCAATTCAATTCGATTCTTTCGAATTCGATTCGATTCGATTCTTTGTGTTTCGATTCGATCCTTTTCGATTTGAGTCAATTCTTTTCAATTCGATTTGATATTCTTCGATTCAATTCTTTTCGATTCGATTCGATTCTTTTCGATTCGATTCGATTCCATTCGATTCGATTCTTTTCGATTCAATACGATTCGATCGATTCTTTTCGATGCGAATCAATTCGATTCCATTCTTTTTGATTCGATTTGATTCGATTCTTTTAGATTTGATTTGATACGATTCTTTTCAATTCGATTTGATTCAATTCGATTCGTTTCGATTCGTTTCGATTCTCTTTGATGTTTTTTGATTCGATCTTTTCAACCGATTTAATTCGATTCGATTCATTTCGATTTGATTCGATTCGAATTTTTCGATTCTATTCTTTTCAATTCGATTCTTTTCGATTCGATTCGATTCGATTTTTTTCTATTCGCTTCTTTTCGATTCGATTCGATTCGCCTCTTTTCGTTTCGATTCTATTCTTTTGGATTCGATTTGATTCTTTTCGTTTCGATTAGATTCTCTTCGATTCGATTCTTTTCGATTCAGTTCTTTTCGATTCGGTTCGATTTGATTCTTCTCCATTCGATTCGATTCGATTCGATAAGATTCTTTTCGTTCGATTCAATTCTATTCGATTCTATTCTATTCGATTCGATTCGATTATTTCAGTTCGATTCTTTTCGTTTCGATTCGATTCTGCTCGATTCTTTTCGATTTGATTCGATTCGATCATTTGGATTCAATTTGTTACATTTCGATTCGATTCTTTTCTATTCAGTTCGATTCGATTCTTTTTGATTCAGTTCGATTCGATTCTTTTCAATTCGATTCGATTCTTTTCGATTTGATTCAATTCTTTTCAATTCGATTCGATTCGATTCTTTTCGTTTCGATTTTTTCAATTCGATTCCTTTCAATTCGATTCGATTGGATTCTTTTCGTTTCAATTAGATTCTTTTCGATTTTATTTGATTCGAATCTTATCAATTCGATTCGGTACTGTTCGATTCGATTCTTTTCGATTCAGTTCGATTCGATTCTTTTTGATTCGATTCGATTCTTTTCGCTTTGATATGATTCGATTCGTTTCGACTTTTTTCGATTCGTGTCGATTCGAATCTATTCGATTCTTTTCTATTCAATTCGATTCGATTGATTCTTTTCGATTCGATTCCATTCGATTCTATTCTTTTCGATTCTTTTCGATTCGATACGATTCGATTCGATTCTTTTTGATTCGATTTTTTCGATTCGATTCTTTTCAATTCGATTCGATTCGCCTCTTGTCGTTTCGATTCGATTCTTTTTGATTCGATTCGATTCGATTCTTTTTGTTTCGATTATATTCTCTTCGATTCGATTCTTTTCGATTCGATTCGATTCTTTTCGATTCGATTCTTCTCGAATCGATTCAATTCAATTCGATTCTTTTCGATTCGATTCTTTTCGATTTGATTCGATTCGATCATTTGGATTCCACTTGTTACATTTCGATTCGAATCTTTTCGATTCGATTCGATTCAATTCTTTTGGATTTCATTGGATTGAGTTAGATAATTTTTGATTCGATTCGATTTTTTACCCTAGCTTCGATGTGATTCTACTCGATTCAATTCATTTCGATTCTTCTTGATTCAATTCTTTTCGATTCTTTTTGATTCGGTTTGATTCTTTTCGATTCCATTCGATTCTTTTCGATTCGATTTAATTGTTTTTGAATCCATTTGATTCGATTCGATTATTTTCGATTCGACTCGATTGGATTCGATTCGGTTCGATTATCGATTCGATTCAATTCCAATTATTTTTGATTCGACTCGATTTGATTATTTTTTATTCAATTCGATTCAATTATTTTCGATTCGATGCAATTCGATTCGATTCTTCTCATTTCAATTCAATTCGATTCTTTCGAATTCGATTCGATTCGATTCTTTGTGTTTCGATTCGATTCTTTTCGATTTGAGTCAATTCTTTTCAATTCGATTTGATATTCTTCGATTCGATTCTTTTCGATTCGATTCTTTTCTATTCGATTCGTTTCGTTTCGATTCTTCGATTCGATTCGATTCGATTCGATTCTTTTCGATTCAATACGATTCGATCGATTCTTTTCAATGCGAATCAATTCGATTCCATTCTTTTTGATTCGATTCGATTCGATTCGATTATTTTTATTTATTTTTTTTATTTTTATTTATTTATGATAGTCACAGAGAGAAAGAGAGAGAGGGGCAGAGACATAGGCAGTGGGAGAGAAGCAGGCTCCATGCACCGGGAGCCCGACATGGGATTCGATCCCGGGTCTCCAGGATCGCGCCCTGGGCCAAAGGCAGGCGGTAAACCGCTGCACCACCCAGGGATCCCGATTCGATTCTTTTAGATTTGATTTGATACGATTCTTTTCAATTCGATTTGATTCGATTCGATTCGTTTCGATTCTCTTTGATGTTCTTTGATTCGATCTTTTCAACCGATTTAATTCGATTCGATTCATTTCGATTCGAATGTTTCGATTCTATTCTTTTTAATTCGATTCTTTTCGATTCGATTCGATTCGATTTTTTTCTTTTCGCTTCTTTTCGATTCGATTCGATTCGCCTCTTTTCGTTTCGATTCTATTGTTTTGGATTCGATTTGATTCCTTTCGTTTCGATTAGATTCTCTTCGATTCGATTCTTTTCGATTCAGTTCTTTTCGATTCGGTTCGATTTGATTCTTCTCCATTCGATTCGATTCGATTCGATAAGATTCTTTTCGTTCGATTCAATTCTGTTCGATTCGATTCGATTCGATTATTTTCAGTTCGATTCTTTTCGTTTCGATTCGATTCTGCTCGATTCTTTTCGATTTGATTCGATTCCATCATTTGGATTCAATTTGTTACATTTCGATTCGATTCTTTTCTATTCAGGTCGATTCGATTCTTTTTGATTCAGTTCGATTCAATTCTTTTCAACTCAATTCGATTCGGTTCGATTCTTTTCGATTCGATATGATTCGATTCGATTCAACTCAACTCGATTCTTTTCGATTCGATTTTTTCGATTCGATTCCTTTCAATTCGATTCGATTGGATTCTTTTCGTTTCAATTAGATTCTTTTCGATTTTACTTGATTCGAATCTTATCAATTCGATTCGGTACTGTTCGATTCGATTCTATTCAATTCAATTCGATTGGAATCGATTCTTTTCGATTCAATTCGATTCGATTCGATACGATTCTTTTCGATTGTATTCGATTCGATTCTTTTCGGTTCTCTTCGATTCGATTCTTTTCGATTCAATTCGATATGATTCGATTCTTTTCGATTCCATTCGATTCTTTTCTATTCGATTCGATTCGATTATTTTCGATTCAATTCGGTTTGATTCGATTATTTTCAACTCAATTCGATCGACTCGGTTCAATTATTTTCGATTCGATTCGATTCGATTATTTTCGATTCGATAAGATTACTTTCGATTCGATTATTTTCGATTCGATTTCATTATTTTCAATTCAATTCATTTCGATGTTTTTCGATTCGATTCAATGCGAATCAACTATTTTCTAGTAGATTCGCTTCAATTATTTTCTTTTTTTTCTAAATTTTTTATTTATTTATGATAGTCACAGAGAGAGAGAGAGAGGCAGAGATAGGCAGAGGGAGAAGCAAGCTCCAAGCACCGGGAGCCCTATGTGGGATTTGATCCCGGGTCTCCAGGATCGCGCCCTGGGCCAAAGGCAGGCACTAAACCGCTGCCCCTCCCAGGAATCCCCGCTTCAATTATTTTCGATTTGATTTGATTCGGTTATTTTCAATTCGATTCCATTTGATTATTTTCATTTCGGTTCGGTACGATTCGATTCTATTATTTTCGATTCGATTCGTTTCGTATCCATTCGAATCGTTTTGATTCCTTTCGGTTTTCGATTTGAATCGATTCTTTTCTTTTCGATTCGATTCTTTTCTATTCGGTTTGATTTTTTTGATTTGAATCGACTCGATTCTTTTTGATTCAAGTATATAAGATTCGATCCGATTCTTTTCGATTCAAATCGATACGATTCTTTTCGATTTGATTCGATTCGTTTTGATTCGACTCGATTCTTTTCGATTCAATTCTTTTCGATTCAATGAAATACGGTTCTATTCTTTTCGATTCGATTTGATTTGATTCTTTTTGATTCCATACGATTCGATTTGATTCTTTTCGATTTGATTCGATTCAACTCGATACTTTTCAAATCGATCATTTCGATCGATTCGATTCGATTCTTTTCATTTCGATTCGATTCTTTTCGATTTGATTCAATTCTTTTCAATTCGATTCGATTCGATTCTTTTCGTTTCGATTTGATTCTCTTCTATTTTATTTGATTCGATTCATTTCAATTAGATTCGATACTGTTCGATTCGATTCTTTTCGATTCAGGTCGATTGGAATCGATTCGATTCTTTCGGTTCTATTCGATTCGATTCGATACGATTCTCTTCGATTCGATTCTTTTCGGTCTGTTCGATTCGATTCTTTTCGATTCAGTTCGATTCGATTCTTTTGGACTCGATTCGATTCTTTGCGCTTTGATATGATTCGATTCGTTTCGACTTTTTTCGATTCGTGTCGATTCGAATCTCTTCGATTCTTTTGTATTCAATTCGATTCGATTGATTCTTTTCGATTCGATTCCATTCGATTCTATTCTTTTCGATTCTTTTCGATTCGATACGATTCGATTCGATTCTTTTTGATTCGATTTTTTCGATTCGATTCTTTTCAATTTGATTCGATTCTTTTCAATTTGATTCTTTTCGATTCGATTCGATTCGCCTCTTGTCGTTTCGATTCGATTCTTTTTGATTCGATTCGATTCGATTCTTTTTGTTTCGATTATATTCTCTTCGATTCGATTCTTTTCGATTCGATTCGATTTGATACGATTCGCTTCTTTTCGATTCGATTCTTCTCGAATCGATTCAATTCAATTCGATTCTTTTCGATTCGATTCTTTTCGATTTGATTCGATTCGATCATTTGGATTCCACTTGTTACATTTCGATTCGAATCTTTTCGATTCGATTCGATTCAATTCTTTTGGATTTCATTGGATTGAGTTAGATAATTTTTGATTCGATTCGATTCTTTTACCCTAGCTTCGATGTGATTCTACTCGATTCAATTCATTTCGATTCTTCTTGATTCAATTCTTTTCGATTCTTTTTGATTCGGTTTGATTCTTTTCGATTCCATTCGATTCTTTTCGATTCGATTTAATTGTTTTTGAATCCATTTGATTCGATTCGATTATTTTCGATTCGACTCGATTGGATTCGATTCGGTTCGATTATCGATTCGATTCAATTCCAATTATTTTTGATTCGACTCGATTTGATTATTTTTTATTCAATTCGATTCAATTATTTTCGATTCGATGCAATTCGATTCGATTCTTCTCATTTCAATTCAATTCGATTCTTTCGAATTCGATTCGATTCGATTCTTTGTGTTTCGATTCGATCCTTTTCGATTTGAGTCAATTCTTTTCAATTCGATTTGATATTCTTCGATTCAATTCTTTTCGATTCGATTCGATTCTTTTCGATTCGATTCGATTCCATTCGATTCGATTCTTTTCGATTCAATACGATTCGATCGATTCTTTTCGATGCGAATCAATTCGATTCCATTCTTTTTGATTCGATTCGATTCGATTCTTTTAGATTTGATTTGATACGATTCTTTTCAATTCGATTTGATTCAATTCGATTCGTTTCGATTCGTTTCGATTCTCTTTGATGTTTTTTGATTCGATCTTTTCAACCGATTTAATTCGATTCGATTCATTTCGATTTGATTCGATTCGAATTTTTCGATTCTATTCTTTTCAATTCGATTCTTTTCGATTCGATTCGATTCGATTTTTTTCTATTCGCTTCTTTTCGATTCGATTCGATTCGCCTCTTTTCGTTTCGATTCTATTCTTTTGGATTCGATTTGATTCTTTTCGTTTCGATTAGATTCTCTTCGATTCGATTCTTTTCGATTCAGTTCTTTTCGATTCGGTTCGATTTGATTCTTCTCCATTCGATTCGATTCGATTCGATAAGATTCTTTTCGTTCGATTCAATTCTATTCGATTCTATTCTATTCGATTCGATTCGATTATTTTCAGTTCGATTCTTTTCGTTTCGATTCGATTCTGCTCGATTCTTTTCGATTTGATTCGATTCGATCATTTGGATTCAATTTGTTACATTTCGATTCGATTCTTTTCTATTCAGTTCGATTCGATTCTTTTTGATTCAGTTCGATTCGATTCTTTTCAATTCGATTCGATTCTTTTCGATTTGATTCAATTCTTTTCAATTCGATTCGATTCGATTCTTTTCGTTTCGATTTTTTCAATTCGATTCCTTTCAATTCGATTCGATTGGATTCTTTTCGTTTCAATTAGATTCTTTTCGATTTTATTTGATTCGAATCTTATCAATTCGATTCGGTACTGTTCGATTCGATTCTTTTCGATTCAGTTCGATTCGATTCTTTTTGATTCGATTCGATTCTTTTCGCTTTGATATGATTCGATTCGTTTCGACTTTTTTCGATTCGTGTCGATTCGAATCTATTCGATTCTTTTCTATTCAATTCGATTCGATTGATTCTTTTCGATTCGATTCCATTCGATTCTATTCTTTTCAATTCGATTCGATTCTTTTCGATTCGATTCGATTCTTTTTGATTCGATTTTTTCGATTCGATTCTTTTCAATTTGATTCGATTCTTTTCAATTTGATTCTTTTCGATTCGATTCGATTCGCCTCTTGTCGTTTCGATTCGATTCTTTTTGATTCGATTCGATTCGATTCTTTTTGTTTCGATTATATTCTCTTCGATTCGATTCTTTTCGATTCGATTCGATTCTTTTCGATTCGATTCTTCTCGAATCGATTCAATTCAATTCGATTTTTTCGATTCGATTCTTTTCAATTTGATTCGATTCTTTTCAATTTGATTCTTTTCGATTCGATTCGATTCGCCTCTTGTCGTTTCGATTCGATTCTTTTTGATTCGATTCGATTCGATTCTTTTTGTTTCGATTATATTCTCTTCGATTCGATTCTTTTCGATTCGATTCGATTCTTTTCGATTCGATTCTTCTCGAATCGATTCAATTCAATTCGATTCTTTTCGATTCGATTCTTTTCGATTTGATTCGATTCGATCATTTGGATTCCACTTGTTACATTTCGATTCGAATCTTTTCGATTCGATTCGATTCAATTCTTTTGGATTTCATTGGATTGATTTAGATAATTTTTGATTCGATTCGATTTTTTACCCTAGCTTCGATGTGATTCTACTCGATTCAATTCATTTCGATTCTTCTTGATTCAATTCTTTTCGATTCTTTTTGATTCGGTTTGATTCTTTTCGATTCCATTCGATTCTTTTCGATTCGATTTAATTGTTTTTGAATCCATTTGATTCGATTCGATTATTTTCGATTCGACTCGATTGGATTCGATTCGGTTCGATTATCGATTCGATTCAATTCCAATTATTTTTGATTCGACTCGATTTGATTATTTTTTATTCAATTCGATTCAATTATTTTCGATTCGATGCAATTCGATTCGATTCTTCTCATTTCAATTCAATTCGATTCTTTCGAATTCGATTCGATTCGATTCTTTGTGTTTCGATTCGATTCTTTTCGATTTGAGTCAATTCTTTTCAATTCGATTTGATATTCTTCGATTCGATTCTTTTCGATTCGATTCTTTTCGATTCGATTCGTTTCGATTCGATTCTTCGATTCGATTCGATTCTTTTCGATTCAATACGATTCGATCGATTCTTTTCAATGCGAATCAATTCGATTCCATTCTTTTTGATTCGATTCGATTCGATTCGATTATTTTTATTTATTTTTTTTTTATTTTTATTTATTTATGATAGTCACAGAGAGAAAGAGAGAGAGGGGCAGAGACATAGGCAGTGGGGGAAGCAGGCTCCATGCACCGGGAGCCCGACATGGGATTCGATCCCGGGTCTCCAGGATCGCGCCCTGGGCCAAAGGCAGGCGGTAAACCGCTGCACCACCCAGGGATCCCGATTCGATTCTTTTAGATTTGATTTGATATGATTCTTTTCAATTCGATTTGATTCGATTCGTTTCGATTCTCTTTGATGTTTTTTGATTCGATCTTTTCAACCGATTTAATTCGATTCGATTCATTTCGATTCGAATGTTTCGATTCCATTCTTTTTAATTCGATTCTTTTCGATTCGATTCGATTCGATTTTTTTCTTTTCGCTTCTTTTCGATTCGATTCGATTCGCCTCTTTTCGTTTCGATTCTATTGTTTTGGATTCGATTTGATTCCTTTCGTTTCGATTAGATTCTCTTCGATTCGATTCTTTTCGATTCAGTTCTTTTCGATTCGGTTCGATTTGATTCTTCTCCATTCGATTCGATTCGATAAGATTCTTTTCGTTCGATTCAATTCTGTTCGATTCTATTCGATTCGATTCGATTCGATTATTTTCAGTTCGATTCTTTTCGTTTCGATTCGATTCTGCTCGATTCTTTTCGATTTGATTCGATTCGATCATTTGGATTCAATTTGTTACATTTCGATTCGATTCTTTTCTATTCAGGTCGATTCGATTCTTTTTGATTCAGTTCGATTCAATTCTTTTCAACTCAATTCGATTCGGTTCGATTCTTTTCGATTCGATATGATTCGATTCGATTCAACTCAACTCGATTCTTTTCGATTCGATTTTTTCGATTCGATTCCTTTCAATTCGATTCGATTGGATTCTTTTCGTTTCAATTAGATTCTTTTCGATTTTACTTGATTCGAATCTTATCAATTCGATTCGGTACTGTTCGATTCGATTCTATTCAATTCAATTCGATTGGAATCGATTCTTTTCGATTCAATTCGATTCGATTCGATACGATTCTTTTCGATTGTATTCGATTCGATTCTTTTCGGTTCTCTTCGATTCGATTCTTTTCGATTCAATTCGATATGATTCGATTCTTTTCGATTCCATTCGATTCTTTTCTATTCGATTCGATTCGATTATTTTCGATTCAATTCGGTTTGATTCGATTATTTTCAACTCAATTCGATCGACTCGGTTCAATTATTTTCGATTCGATTCGATTCGATTATTTTCGATTCGATAAGATTACTTTCGATTCGATTATTTTCGATTCGATTTCATTATTTTCAATTCAATTCATTTCGATGTTTTTCGATTCGATTCAATGCGAATCAACTATTTTCTAGTAGATTCGCTTCAATTATTTTCTTTTTTTTTCTAAATTTTTTATTTATTTATGATAGTCACAGAGAGAGAGAGAGGCAGAGATAGGCAGAGGGAGAAGCAAGCTCCAAGCACCGGGAGCCCTATGTGGGATTTGATCCCGGGTCTCCAGGATCGCGCCCTGGGCCAAAGGCAGGCACTAAACCGCTGCCCCTCCCAGGAATCCCCGCTTCAATTATTTTCGATTTGATTTGATTCGGTTATTTTCAATTCGATTCCATTTGATTATTTTCATTTCGGTTCGGTACGATTCGATTCTATTATTTTCGATTCGATTCGTTTCGTATCCATTCGAATCGTTTTGATTCCTTTCGGTTTTCGATTTGAATCGATTCTTTTCTTTTCGATTCGATTCTTTTCTATTCGGTTTGATTTTTTTATTTGAATCGACTCGATTCTTTTTGATTCAAGTATATAAGATTCGATCCGATTCTTTTCGATTCAAATCGATACGATTCTTTTCTTTTTTTTTTTTTTTTTTTTTTTTTTTTTTTTTTAAATTATTTATTTATTTTTTAATTTTTATTTATGACAGTCACACACAGAGAGAGAGAGAGAGAGAGAGAGGCAGAGAGACAGGCAGAGGGAGAAGCAGGCTCCATGCACCAGGGGCCTGACGTGGGATTCGATCCCGGGTCTCCAGGATCGCGCCCTGGGCCAAAGGCAGGCGCCAAACCGCTGCGCCACCCAGGGATCCCGATACGATTCTTTTCGATTTGATTCGATTCGTTTTGATTCGACTCGATTCTTTTCGATTCAATTCTTTTCGATTCAATGAAATACGGTTCTATTCTTTTCGATTCGATTTGATTTGATTCTTTTTGATTCCATACGATTCGATTTGATTCTTTTCGATTTGATTCGATTCAACTCGATACTTTTCAAATCGATCATTTCGATCGATTCGATTCGATTCTTTTCATTTCGATTCGATTCTTTTCGATTTGATTCAATTCTTTTCAATTCGATTCGATTCGATTCTTTTCGTTTCGATTTGATTCTCTTCTATTTTATTTGATTCGATTCATTTCAATTAGATTCGATACTGTTCGATTCGATTCTTTTCGATTCAGGTCGATTGGAATCGATTCGATTCTTTCGGTTCTATTCGATTCGATTCGATACGATTCTCTTCGATTCGATTCTTTTCGGTCTGTTCGATTCGATTCTTTTCGATTCAGTTCGATTCGATTCTTTTGGACTCGATTCGATTCTTTGCGCTTTGATATGATTCGATTCGTTTCGACTTTTTTCGATTCGTGTCGATTCGAATCTATTCGATTCTTTTCTATTCAGTTCGATTCGATTGATTCTTTTCGATTCGATTCCATTCGATTCTATTCTTTTCGATTCTTTTCGATTCGATACGATTCGATTCGATTCTTTTTGATTCGATTTTTTCGATTCGATTCTTTTCAATTTGATTCGATTCTTTTCAATTTGATTCTTTTCGATTCGATTCGATTCGCCTCTTGTCGTTTCGATTCGATTCTTTTTGATTCGATTCGATTCGATTCTTTTTGTTTCGATTATATTCTCTTCGATTCGATTCTTTTCGATTCGATTCGATTTGATATGATTCGCTTCTTTTCGATTCGATTCTTCTCGAATCGATTCAATTCAATTCGATTCTTTTCGATTCGATTCTTTTCGATTTGATTCGATTCGATCATTTGGATTCCACTTGTTACATTTCGATTCGAATCTTTTCGATTCGATTCGGTTCAATTCTTTTGGATTTCATTGGATTGAGTTAGATAATTTTTGATTCGATTCGATTCTTTTACCCTAGCTTCGATGTGATTCTACTCGATTCAATTCATTTCGATTCTTCTTGATTCAATTCTTTTCGATTCTTTTTGATTCGGTTTGATTCTTTTCGATTCCATTCGATTCTTTTCGATTCGATTTAATTGTTTTTGAATCCATTTGATTCGATTCGATTATTTTCGATTCGACTCGATTGGATTCGATTCGGTTCGATTATCGATTCGATTCAATTCCAATTATTTTTGATTCGACTCGATTTGATTATTTTTTATTCAATTCGATTCAATTATTTTCGATTCGATGCAATTCGATTCGATTCTTCTCATTTCAATTCAATTCGATTCTTTCGAATTCGATTCGATTCGATTCTTTGTGTTTCGATTCGATCCTTTTCGATTTGAGTCAATTCTTTTCAATTCGATTTGATATTCTTCGATTCAATTCTTTTCGATTCGATTCGATTCGATTCTTTTCGATTCGATTCCATTCGATTCGATTCTTTTCGATTCAATACGATTCGATCGATTCTTTTCGATGCGAATCAATTCGATTCCATTCTTTTTGATTCGATTCGATTCGATTCTTTTAGATTTGATTTGATACGATTCTTTTCAATTCGATTTGATTCAATTCGATTCGTTTCGATTCGTTTCGATTCTCTTTGATGTTTTTTGATTCGATCTTTTCAACCGATTTAATTCGATTCGATTCATTTCGATTTGATTCGATTCGAATTTTTCGATTCTATTCTTTTCAATTCGATTCTTTTCGATTCGATTCGATTCGATTTTTTTCTATTCGCTTCTTTTCGATTCGATTCGATTCGCCTCTTTTCGTTTCGATTCTATTCTTTTGGATTCGATTTGATTCTTTTCGTTTCGATTAGTTTCTCTTCGATTCGATTCTTTTCGATTCAGTTCTTTTCGATTCGGTTCGATTTGATTCTTCTCCATTCGATTCGATTCGATTCTTTTCGATTCGATTCGATAAGATTCTTTTCGTTCGATTCAATTCTATTCGATTCTATTCTATTCGATTCGATTCGATTATTTTCAGTTCGATTCTTTTCGTTTCGATTCGATTCTGCTCGATTCTTTTCGATTTGATTCGATTCGATCATTTGGATTCAATTTGTTACATTTCGATTCGATTCTTTTCTATTCAGTTCGATTCGATTCTTTTTGATTCAGTTCGATTCGATTCTTTTCAATTCGATTCGATTCTTTTCGATTTGATTCAATTCTTTTCAATTCGATTCGATTCGATTCTTTTCGTTTCGATTTTTTTCAATTCGATTCCTTTCAATTCGATTCGATTGGATTCTTTTCGTTTCAATTAGATTCTTTTCGATTTTATTTGATTCGAATCTTATCAATTCGATTCGGTACTGTTCGATTCGATTCTTTTCGATTCAGTTCGATTCGATTCTTTTTGATTCGATTCGATTCTTTTCGCTTTGATATGACTCGATTCGTTTCGACTTTTTTCGATTCGTGTCGATTCGAATCTATTCGATTCTTTTCTATTCAATTCGATTCGATTGATTCTTTTCGATTCGATTCCATTCGATTCTATTCTTTTCAATTCGATTCGATTCTTTTCGATTCGATTCGATTCTTTTCGATTCGATTTTTTCGATTCGATTCTTTTCAATTTGATTCGATTCTTTTCAATTTGATTCTTTTCGATTCGATTCGATTCGCCTCTTGTCGTTTCGATTCGATTCTTTTTGATTCGATTCGATTCGATTCTTTTTGTTTCGATTATATTCTCTTCGATTCGATTCTTTTCGATTCGATTCGATTCTTTTCGATTCGATTCTTCTCGAATCGATTCAATTCAATTCGATTCTTTTCGATTCGATTCTTTTCGATTTGATTCGATTCGATCATTTGGATTCCACTTGTTACATTTCGATTCGAATCTTTTCGATTCGATTCGATTCAATTCTTTTGGATTTCATTGGATTGATTTAGATAATTTTTGATTCGATTCGATTTTTTACCCTAGCTTCGATGTGATTCTACTCGATTCAATTCATTTCGATTCTTCTTGATTCAATTCTTTTCGATTCTTTTTGATTCGGTTTGATTCTTTTCGATTCCATTCGATTCTTTTCGATTCGATTTAATTGTTTTTGAATCCATTTGATTCGATTCGATTATTTTCGATTCGACTCGATTGGATTCGATTCGGTTCGATTATCGATTCGATTCAATTCCAATTATTTTTGATTCGACTCGATTTGATTATTTTTTATTCAATTCGATTCAATTATTTTCGATTCGATGCAATTCGATTCGATTCTTCTCATTTCAATTCAATTCGATTCTTTCGAATTCGATTCGATTCGATTCTTTGTGTTTCGATTCGATTCTTTTCGATTTGAGTCAATTCTTTTCAATTCGATTTGATATTCTTCGATTCGATTCTTTTCGATTCGATTCTTTTCGATTCGATTCGTTTCGATTCGATTCTTCGATTCGATTCGATTCGATTCTTTTCGATTCAATACGATTCGATCGATTCTTTTCAATGCGAATCAATTCGATTCCATTCTTTTTGATTCGATTCGATTCGATTCGATTATTTTTATTTATTTTTTTTATTTTTATTTATTTATGATAGTCACAGAGAGAAAGAGAGAGAGGGGCAGAGACATAGGCAGTGGGAGAAGCAGGCTCCATGCACCGGGAGCCCGACATGGGATTCGATCCCGGGTCTCCAGGATCGCGCCCTGGGCCAAAGGCAGGCGGTAAACCGCTGCACCACCCAGGGATCCCGATTCGATTCTTTTAGATTTGATTTGATACGATTCTTTTCAATTCGATTTGATTCGATTCGATTCGTTTCGATTCTCTTTGATGTTTTTTGATTCGATCTTTTCAACCGATTTAATTCGATTCGATTCATTTCGATTCGAATGTTTCGATTCTATTCTTTTTAATTCGATTCTTTTCGATTCGATTCGATTCGATTTTTTTCTTTTCGCTTCTTTTCGATTCGATTCGATTCGCCTCTTTTCGTTTCGATTCTATTGTTTTGGATTCGATTTGATTCCTTTCGTTTCGATTAGATTCTCTTCGATTCGATTCTTTTCGATTCAGTTCTTTTCGATTCGGTTCGATTTGATTCTTCTCCATTCGATTCGATTCGATTCGATAAGATTCTTTTCGTTCGATTCAATTCTGTTCGATTCGATTCGATTCGATTCGATTATTTTCAGTTCGATTCTTTTCGTTTCGATTCGATTCTGCTCGATTCTTTTCGATTTGATTCGATTCGATCATTTGGATTCAATTTGTTACATTTCGATTCGATTCTTTTCTATTCAGGTCGATTCGATTCTTTTTGATTCAGTTCGATTCAATTCTTTTCAACTCAATTCGATTCGGTTCGATTCTTTTCGATTCGATATGATTCGATTCGATTCAACTCAACTCGATTCTTTTCGATTCGATTTTTTCGATTCGATTCCTTTCAATTCGATTCGATTGGATTCTTTTCGTTTCAATTAGATTCTTTTCGATTTTACTTGATTCGAATCTTATCAATTCGATTCGGTACTGTTCGATTCGATTCTATTCAATTCAATTCGATTGGAATCGATTCTTTTCGATTCAATTCGATTCGATTCGATACGATTCTTTTCGATTGTATTCGATTCGATTCTTTTCGGTTCTCTTCGATTCGATTCTTTTCGATTCAATTCGATATGATTCGATTCTTTTCGATTCCATTCGATTCTTTTCTATTCGATTCGATTCGATTATTTTCGATTCAATTCGGTTTGATTCGATTATTTTCAACTCAATTCGATCGACTCGGTTCAATTATTTTCGATTCGATTCGATTCGATTATTTTCGATTCGATAAGATTACTTTCGATTCGATTATTTTCGATTCGATTTCATTATTTTCAATTCAATTCATTTCGATGTTTTTCGATTCGATTCAATGCGAATCAACTATTTTCTAGTAGATTCGCTTCAATTATTTTCTTTTTTTTCTAAATTTTTTATTTATTTATGATAGTCACAGAGAGAGAGAGAGAGGCAGAGATAGGCAGAGGGAGAAGCAAGCTCCAAGCACCGGGAGCCCTATGTGGGATTTGATCCCGGGTCTCCAGGATCGCGCCCTGGGCCAAAGGCAGGCACTAAACCGCTGCCCCTCCCAGGAATCCCCGCTTCAATTATTTTCGATTTGATTTGATTCGGTTATTTTCAATTCGATTCCATTTGATTATTTTCATTTCGGTTCGGTACGATTCGATTCTATTATTTTCGATTCGATTCGTTTCGTATCCATTCGAATCGTTTTGATTCCTTTCGGTTTTCGATTTGAATCGATTCTTTTCTTTTCGATTCGATTCTTTTCTATTCGGTTTGATTTTTTTGATTTGAATCGACTCGATTCTTTTTGATTCAAGTATATAAGATTCGATCCGATTCTTTTCGATTCAAATCGATACGATTCTTTTCGATTTGATTCGATTCGTTTTGATTCGACTCGATTCTTTTCGATTCAATTCTTTTCGATTCAATGAAATACGGTTCTATTCTTTTCGATTCGATTTGATTTGATTCTTTTTGATTCCATACGATTCGATTTGATTCTTTTCGATTTGATTCGATTCAACTCGATACTTTTCAAATCGATCATTTCGATCGATTCGATTCGATTCTTTTCATTTCGATTCGATTCTTTTCGATTTGATTCAATTCTTTTCAATTCGATTCGATTCGATTCTTTTCGTTTCGATTTGATTCTCTTCTATTTTATTTGATTCGATTCATTTCAATTAGATTCGATACTGTTCGATTCGATTCTTTTCGATTCAGGTCGATTGGAATCGATTCGATTCTTTCGGTTCTATTCGATTCGATTCGATACGATTCTCTTCGATTCGATTCTTTTCGGTCTGTTCGATTCGATTCTTTTCGATTCAGTTCGATTCGATTCTTTTGGACTCGATTCGATTCTTTGCGCTTTGATATGATTCGATTCGTTTCGACTTTTTTCGATTCGTGTCGATTCGAATCTATTCGATTCTTTTCTATTCAATTCGATTCGATTGATTCTTTTCGATTCGATTCCATTCGATTCTATTCTTTTCGATTCTTTTCGATTCGATACGATTCGATTCGATTCTTTTTGATTCGATTTTTTCGATTCGATTCTTTTCAATTTGATTCGATTCTTTTCAATTTGATTCTTTTCGATTCGATTCGATTCGCCTCTTGTCGTTTCGATTCGATTCTTTTTGATTCGATTCGATTCGATTCTTTTTGTTTCGATTATATTCTCTTCGATTCGATTCTTTTCGATTCGATTCGATTTGATACGATTCGCTTCTTTTCGATTCGATTCTTCTCGAATCGATTCAATTCAATTCGATTCTTTTCGATTCGATTCTTTTCGATTTGATTCGATTCGATCATTTGGATTCCACTTGTTACATTTCGATTCGAATCTTTTCGATTCGATTCGATTCAATTCTTTTGGATTTCATTGGATTGAGTTAGATAATTTTTGATTCGATTCGATTCTTTTACCCTAGCTTCGATGTGATTCTACTCGATTCAATTCATTTCGATTCTTCTTGATTCAATTCTTTTCGATTCTTTTTGATTCGGTTTGATTCTTTTCGATTCCATTCGATTCTTTTCGATTCGATTTAATTGTTTTTGAATCCATTTGATTCGATTCGATTATTTTCGATTCGACTCGATTGGATTCGATTCGGTTCGATTATCGATTCGATTCAATTCCAATTATTTTTGATTCGACTCGATTTGATTATTTTTTATTCAATTCGATTCAATTATTTTCGATTCGATGCAATTCGATTCGATTCTTCTCATTTCAATTCAATTCGATTCTTTCGAATTCGATTCGATTCGATTCTTTGTGTTTCGATTCGATCCTTTTCGATTTGAGTCAATTCTTTTCAATTCGATTTGATATTCTTCGATTCAATTCTTTTCGATTCGATTCGATTCTTTTCGATTCGATTCGATTCCATTCGATTCGATTCTTTTCGATTCAATACGATTCGATCGATTCTTTTCGATGCGAATCAATTCGATTCCATTCTTTTTGATTCGATTCGATTCGATTCTTTTAGATTTGATTTGATACGATTCTTTTCAATTCGATTTGATTCAATTCGATTCGTTTCGATTCGTTTCGATTCTCTTTGATGTTTTTTGATTCGATCTTTTCAACCGATTTAATTCGATTCGATTCATTTCGATTTGATTCGATTCGAATTTTTCGATTCTATTCTTTTCAATTCGATTCTTTTCGATTCGATTCGATTCGATTTTTTTCTATTCGCTTCTTTTCGATTCGATTCGATTCGCCTCTTTTCGTTTCGATTCTATTCTTTTGGATTCGATTTGATTCTTTTCGTTTCGATTAGATTCTCTTCGATTCGATTCTTTTCGATTCAGTTCTTTTCGATTCGGTTCGATTTGATTCTTCTCCATTCGATTCGATTCGATTCGATAAGATTCTTTTCGTTCGATTCAATTCTATTCGATTCTATTCTATTCGATTCGATTCGATTATTTTCAGTTCGATTCTTTTCGTTTCGATTCGATTCTGCTCGATTCTTTTCGATTTGATTCGATTCGATCATTTGGATTCAATTTGTTACATTTCGATTCGATTCTTTTCTATTCAGTTCGATTCGATTCTTTTTGATTCAGTTCGATTCGATTCTTTTCAATTCGATTCGATTCTTTTCGATTTGATTCAATTCTTTTCAATTCGATTCGATTCGATTCTTTTCGTTTCGATTTTTTCAATTCGATTCCTTTCAATTCGATTCGATTGGATTCTTTTCGTTTCAATTAGATTCTTTTCGATTTTATTTGATTCGAATCTTATCAATTCGATTCGGTACTGTTCGATTCGATTCTTTTCTTTTTTTTTTTTTTTTTTTTTTTGATTCGATTCTTTTCGATTCAGTTCGATTCGATTCTTTTTGATTCGATTCGATTCTTTTCGCTTTGATATGATTCGATTCGTTTCGAATTTTTCGATTCGTGTCGATTCGAATCTATTCGATTCTTTTCTATTCAATTCGATTTGATTGATTCTTTTCGATTCGATTCCATTCGATTCTATTCTTTTCAATTCGATTCGATTCTTTTCGATTCGATTCGATTCTTTTTGATTCGATTTTTTCGATTCGATTCTTTTCAATTTGATTCGATTCTTTTCAATTTGATTCTTTTCGATTCGATTCGATTCGCCTCTTGTCGTTTCGATTCGATTCTTTTTGATTCGATTCGATTCGATTCTTTTTGTTTCGATTATATTCTCTTCGATTCGATTCTTTTCGATTCGATTCGATTCTTTTCGATTCGATTCTTCTCGAATCGATTCAATTCAATTCGATTTTTTTCGATTCGATTCTTTTCAATTTGATTCGATTCTTTTCAATTTGATTCTTTTCGATTCGATTCGATTCGCCTCTTGTCGTTTCGATTCGTTTCTTTTTGATTCGATTCGATTCGATTCTTTTTGTTTCGATTATATTCTCTTCGATTCGATTCTTTTCGATTCGATTCGATTCTTTTCGATTCGATTCTTCTCGAATCGATTCAATTCAATTCGATTCTTTTCGATTCGATTCTTTTCGATTTGATTCGATTCGATCATTTGGATTCCACTTGTTACATTTCGATTCGAATCTTTTCGATTCGATTCGATTCAATTCTTTTGGATTTCATTGGATTGATTTAGATAATTTTTGATTCGATTCGATTTTTTACCCTAGCTTCGATGTGATTCTACTCGATTCAATTCATTTCGATTCTTCTTGATTCAATTCTTTTCGATTCTTTTTGATTCGGTTTGATTCTTTTCGATTCCATTCGATTCTTTTCGATTCGATTTAATTGTTTTTGAATCCATTTGATTCGATTCGATTATTTTCGATTCGACTCGATTGGATTCGATTCGGTTCGATTATCGATTCGATTCAATTCCAATTATTTTTGATTCGACTCGATTTGATTATTTTTTATTCAATTCGATTCAATTATTTTCGATTCGATGCAATTCGATTCGATTCTTCTCATTTCAATTCAATTCGATTCTTTCGAATTCGATTCGATTCGATTCTTTGTGTTTCGATTCGATTCTTTTCGATTTGAGTCAATTCTTTTCAATTCGATTTGATATTCTTCGATTCGATTCTTTTCGATTCGATTCTTTTCGATTCGATTCGTTTCGATTCGATTCTTCGATTCGATTCGATTCTTTTCGATTCAATACGATTCGATCGATTCTTTTCAATGCGAATCAATTCGATTCCATTCTTTTTGATTCGATTCGATTCGATTCGATTATTTTTATTTATTTTTTTTTTATTTTTATTTATTTATGATAGTCACAGAGAGAAAGAGAGAGAGGGGCAGAGACATAGGCAGTGGGGGAAGCAGGCTCCATGCACCGGGAGCCCGACATGGGATTCGATCCCGGGTCTCCAGGATCGCGCCCTGGGCCAAAGGCAGGCGGTAAACCGCTGCACCACCCAGGGATCCCGATTCGATTCTTTTAGATTTGATTTGATATGATTCTTTTCAATTCGATTTGATTCGATTCGTTTCGATTCTCTTTGATGTTCTTTGATTCGATCTTTTCAACCGATTTAATTCGATTCGATTCATTTCGATTCGAATGTTTCGATTCCATTCTTTTTAATTCGATTCTTTTCGATTCGATTCGATTCGATTTTTTTCTTTTCGCTTCTTTTCGATTCGATTCGATTCGCCTCTTTTCGTTTCGATTCTATTGTTTTGGATTCGATTTGATTCCTTTCGTTTCGATTAGATTCTCTTCGATTCGATTCTTTTCGATTCAGTTCTTTTCGATTCGGTTCGATTTGATTCTTCTCCATTCGATTCGATTCGATAAGATTCTTTTCGTTCGATTCAATTCTGTTCGATTCTATTCGATTCGATTCGATTCGATTATTTTCAGTTCGATTCTTTTCGTTTCGATTCGATTCTGCTCGATTCTTTTCGATTTGATTCGATTCGATCATTTGGATTCAATTTGTTACATTTCGATTCGATTCTTTTCTATTCAGGTCGATTCGATTCTTTTTGATTCAGTTCGATTCAATTCTTTTCAACTCAATTCGATTCGGTTCGATTCTTTTCGATTCGATATGATTCGATTCGATTCAACTCAACTCGATTCTTTTCGATTCGATTTTTTCGATTCGATTCCTTTCAATTCGATTCGATTGGATTCTTTTCGTTTCAATTAGATTCTTTTCGATTTTACTTGATTCGAATCTTATCAATTCGATTCGGTACTGTTCGATTCGATTCTATTCAATTCAATTCGATTGGAATCGATTCTTTTCGATTCAATTCGATTCGATTCGATACGATTCTTTTCGATTGTATTCGATTCGATTCTTTTCGGTTCTCTTCGATTCGATTCTTTTCGATTCAATTCGATATGATTCGATTCTTTTCGATTCCATTCGATTCTTTTCTATTCGATTCGATTCGATTATTTTCGATTCAATTCGGTTTGATTCGATTATTTTCAACTCAATTCGATCGACTCGGTTCAATTATTTTCGATTCGATTCGATTCGATTATTTTCGATTCGATAAGATTACTTTCGATTCGATTATTTTCGATTCGATTTCATTATTTTCAATTCAATTCATTTCGATGTTTTTCGATTCGATTCAATGCGAATCAACTATTTTCTAGTAGATTCGCTTCAATTATTTTCTTTTTTTTCTAAATTTTTTATTTATTTATGATAGTCACAGAGAGAGAGAGAGAGGCAGAGATAGGCAGAGGGAGAAGCAAGCTCCAAGCACCGGGAGCCCTATGTGGGATTTGATCCCGGGTCTCCAGGATCGCGCCCTGGGCCAAAGGCAGGCACTAAACCGCTGCCCCTCCCAGGAATCCCCGCTTCAATTATTTTCGATTTGATTTGATTCGGTTATTTTCAATTCGATTCCATTTGATTATTTTCATTTCGGTTCGGTACGATTCGATTCTATTATTTTCGATTCGATTCGTTTCGTATCCATTCGAATCGTTTTGATTCCTTTCGGTTTTCGATTTGAATCGATTCTTTTCTTTTCGATTCGATTCTTTTCTATTCGGTTTGATTTTTTTGATTTGAATCGACTCGATTCTTTTTGATTCAAGTATATAAGATTCGATCCGATTCTTTTCGATTCAAATCGATACGATTCTTTTCGATTTGATTCGATTCGTTTTGATTCGACTCGATTCTTTTCGATTCAATTCTTTTCGATTCAATGAAATACGGTTCTATTCTTTTCGATTCGATTTGATTTGATTCAACTCGATACTTTTCAAATCGATCATTTCGATCGATTCGATTCGATTCTTTTCATTTCGATTCGATTCTTTTCGATTTGATTCAATTCTTTTCAATTCGATTCGATTCGATTCTTTTCGTTTCGATTTGATTCTCTTCTATTTTATTTGATTCGATTCATTTCAATTAGATTCGATACTGTTCGATTCGATTCTTTTCGATTCAGGTCGATTGGAATCGATTCGATTCTTTCGGTTCTATTCGATTCGATTCGATACGATTCTCTTCGATTCGATTCTTTTCGGTCTGTTCGATTCGATTCTTTTCGATTCAGTTCGATTCGATTCTTTTGGACTCGATTCGATTCTTTGCGCTTTGATATGATTCGATTCGTTTCGACTTTTTTCGATTCGTGTCGATTCGAATCTATTCGATTCTTTTCTATTCAATTCGATTCGATTGATTCTTTTCGATTCGATTCCATTCGATTCTATTCTTTTCGATTCGATACGATTCGATTCGATTCTTTTTGATTCGATTTTTTCGATTCGATTCTTTTCAATTTGATTCGATTCTTTTCAATTTGATTCTTTTCGATTCGATTCGATTCGCCTCTTGTCGTTTCGATTCGATTCTTTTTGATTCGATTCGATTCGATTCTTTTTGTTTCGATTATATTCTCTTCGATTCGATTCTTTTCGATTCGATTCGATTTGATACGATTCGCTTCTTTTCGATTCGATTCTTCTCGAATCGATTCAATTCAATTCGATTCTTTTCGATTTGATTCGATTCGATCATTTGGATTCCACTTGTTACATTTCGATTCGAATCTTTTCGATTCGATTCGATTCAATTCTTTTGGATTTCATTGGATTGAGTTAGATAATTTTTGATTCGATTCGATTCTTTTACCCTAGCTTCGATGTGATTCTACTCGATTCAATTCATTTCGATTCTTCTTGATTCAATTCTTTTCGATTCTTTTTGATTCGGTTTGATTCTTTTCGATTCCATTCGATTCTTTTCGATTCGATTTAATTGTTTTTGAATCCATTTGATTCGATTCGATTATTTTCGATTCGACTCGATTGGATTCGATTCGGTTCGATTATCGATTCGATTCAATTCCAATTATTTTTGATTCGACTCGATTTGATTATTTTTTATTCAATTCGATTCAATTATTTTCGATTCGATGCAATTCGATTCGATTCTTCTCATTTCAATTCAATTCGATTCTTTCGAATTCGATTCGATTCGATTCTTTGTGTTTCGATTCGATCCTTTTCGATTTGAGTCAATTCTTTTCAATTCGATTTGATATTCTTCGATTCAATTCTTTTCGATTCGATTCGATTCTTTTCGATTCGATTCGATTCCATTCGATTCGATTCTTTTCGATTCAATACGATTCGATCGATTCTTTTCGATGCGAATCAATTCGATTCCATTCTTTTTGATTCGATTCGATTCGATTCTTTTAGATTTGATTTGATACGATTCTTTTCAATTCGATTTGATTCAATTCGATTCGTTTCGATTCGTTTCGATTCTCTTTGATGTTTTTTGATTCGATCTTTTCAACCGATTTAATTCGATTCGATTCATTTCGATTTGATTCGATTCGAATTTTTCGATTCTATTCTTTTCAATTCGATTCTTTTCGATTCGATTCGATTCGATTTTTTTCTATTCGCTTCTTTTCGATTCGATTCGATTCGCCTCTTTTCGTTTCGATTCTATTCTTTTGGATTCGATTTGATTCTTTTCGTTTCGATTAGATTCTCTTCGATTCGATTCTTTTCGATTCAGTTCTTTTCGATTCGGTTCGATTTGATTCTTCTCCATTCGATTCGATTCGATTCGATAAGATTCTTTTCGTTCGATTCAATTCTATTCGATTCTATTCTATTCGATTCGATTCGATTATTTTCAGTTCGATTCTTTTCGTTTCGATTCGATTCTGCTCGATTCTTTTCGATTCGATTCGTTTCGATTCGATTCTTCGATTCGATTCGATTCTTTTCGATTCAATACGATTCGATCGATTCTTTTCAATGCGAATCAATTCGATTCCATTCTTTTTGATTCGATTCGATTCGATTCGATTATTTTTATTTATTTTTTTTTTATTTTTATTTATTTATGATAGTCACAGAGAGAAAGAGAGAGAGGGGCAGAGACATAGGCAGTGGGGGAAGCAGGCTCCATGCACCGGGAGCCCGACATGGGATTCGATCCCGGGTCTCCAGGATCGCGCCCTGGGCCAAAGGCAGGCGGTAAACCGCTGCACCACCCAGGGATCCCGATTCGATTCTTTTAGATTTGATTTGATATGATTCTTTTCAATTCGATTTGATTCGATTCGTTTCGATTCTCTTTGATGTTTTTTGATTCGATCTTTTCAACCGATTTAATTCGATTCGATTCATTTCGATTCGAATGTTTCGATTCCATTCTTTTTAATTCGATTCTTTTCGATTCGATTCGATTCGATTTTTTTCTTTTCGCTTCTTTTCGATTCGATTCGATTCGCCTCTTTTCGTTTCGATTCTATTGTTTTGGATTCGATTTGATTCCTTTCGTTTCGATTAGATTCTCTTCGATTCGATTCTTTTCGATTCAGTTCTTTTCGATTCGGTTCGATTTGATTCTTCTCCATTCGATTCGATTCGATAAGATTCTTTTCGTTCGATTCAATTCTGTTCGATTCTATTCGATTCGATTCGATTCGATTATTTTCAGTTCGATTCTTTTC
Source organism: Canis lupus familiaris (assembly GCF_011100685.1). Lineage (NCBI taxonomy): Eukaryota > Metazoa > Chordata > Mammalia > Carnivora > Canidae > Canis > Canis lupus. Next base: position 10,497 of record NW_023330862.1, on the reverse strand, counting down.
GTTTCGATTCGATTCTGCTCGATTCTTTTCGATTTGATTCGATTCGATCATTTGGATTCAATTTGTTACATTTCGATTCGATTCTTTTCTATTCAGGTCGATTCGATTCTTTTTGATTCAGTTCGATTCAATTCTTTTCAACTCAATTCGATTCGGTTCGATTCTTTTCGATTCGATATGATTCGATTCGATTCAACTCAACTCGATTCTTTTCGATTCGATTTTTTCGATTCGATTCCTTTCAATTCGATTCGATTGGATTCTTTTCGTTTCAATTAGATTCTTTTCGATTTTACTTGATTCGAATCTTATCAATTCGATTCGGTACTGTTCGATTCGATTCTATTCAATTCAATTCGATTGGAATCGATTCTTTTCGATTCAATTCGATTCGATTCGATACGATTCTTTTCGATTGTATTCGATTCGATTCTTTTCGGTTCTCTTCGATTCGATTCTTTTCGATTCAATTCAATATGATTCGATTCTTTTCGATTCCATTCGATTCTTTTCTATTCGATTCGATTCGATTATTTTCGATTCAATTCGGTTTGATTCGATTATTTTCAACTCAATTCGATCGACTCGGTTCAATTATTTTCGATTCGATTCGATTCGATTATTTCGATTCGATAAGATTACTTTCGATTCGATTATTTTCGATTCGATTTCATTATTTTCAATTCAATTCATTTCGATGTTTTTCGATTCGATTCAATGCGAATCAACTATTTTCTAGTAGATTCGCTTCAATTATTTTCTTTTTTTTCTAAATTTTTTATTTATTTATGATAGTCACAGAGAGAGAGAGAGAGGCAGAGATAGGCAGAGGGAGAAGCAAGCTCCAAGCACCGGGAGCCCTATGTGGGATTTGATCCCGGGTCTCCAGGATCGCGCCCTGGGCCAAAGGCAGGCACTAAACCGCTGCCCCTCCCAGGAATCCCCGCTTCAATTATTTTCGATTTGATTTGATTCGGTTATTTTCAATTCGATTCCATTTGATTATTTTCATTTCGGTTCGGTACGATTCGATTCTATTATTTTCGATTCGATTCGTTTCGTATCCATTCGAATCGTTTTGATTCCTTTCGGTTTTCGATTTGAATCGATTCTTTTCTTTTCGATTCGATTCTTTTCTATTCGGTTTGATTTTTTTGATTTGAATCGACTCGATTCTTTTTGATTCAAGTATATAAGATTCGATCCGATTCTTTTCGATTCAAATCGATACGATTCTTTTCGATTTGATTCGATTCGTTTTGATTCGACTCGATTCTTTTCGATTCAATTCTTTTCGATTCAATGAAATACGGTTCTATTCTTTTCGATTCGATTTGATTTGATTCAACTCGATACTTTTCAAATCGATCATTTCGATCGATTCGATTCGATTCTTTTCATTTCGATTCGATTCTTTTCGATTTGATTCAATTCTTTTCAATTCGATTCGATTCGATTCTTTTCGTTTCGATTTGATTCTCTTCTATTTTATTTGATTCGATTCATTTCAATTAGATTCGATACTGTTCGATTCGATTCTTTTCGATTCAGGTCGATTGGAATCGATTCGATTCTTTCGGTTCTATTCGATTCGATTCGATACGATTCTCTTCGATTCGATTCTTTTCGGTCTGTTCGATTCGATTCTTTTCGATTCAGTTCGATTCGATTCTTTTGGACTCGATTCGATTCTTTGCGCTTTGATATGATTCGATTCGTTTCGACTTTTTTCGATTCGTGTCGATTCGAATCTATTCGATTCTTTTCTATTCAATTCGATTCGATTGATTCTTTTCGATTCGATTCCATTCGATTCTATTCTTTTCGATTCTTTTCGATTCGATACGATTCGATTCGATTCTTTTTGATTCGATTTTTTCGATTCGATTCTTTTCAATTTGATTCGATTCTTTTCAATTTGATTCTTTTCGATTCGATTCGATTCGCCTCTTGTCGTTTCGATTCGATTCTTTTTGATTCGATTCGATTCGATTCTTTTTGTTTCGATTATATTCTCTTCGATTCGATTCTTTTCGATTCGATTCGATTTGATACGATTCGCTTCTTTTCGATTCGATTCTTCTCGAATCGATTTCAATTCAATTCGATTCTTTTCGATTTGATTCGATTCGATCATTTGGATTCCACTTGTTACATTTCGATTCGAATCTTTTCGATTCGATTCGATTCAATTCTTTTGGATTTCATTGGATTGAGTTAGATAATTTTTGATTCGATTCGATTCTTTTACCCTAGCTTCGATGTGATTCTACTCGATTCAATTCATTTCGATTCTTCTTGATTCAATTCTTTTCGATTCTTTTTGATTCGGTTTGATTCTTTTCGATTCCATTCGATTCTTTTCGATTCGATTTAATTGTTTTTGAATCCATTGATTCGATTCGATTATTTTCGATTCGACTCGATTGGATTCGATTCGGTTCGATTATCGATTCGATTCAATTCCAATTATTTTTGATTCGACTCGATTTGATTATTTTTTATTCAATTCGATTCAATTATTTTCGATTCGATGCAATTCGATTCGATTCTTCTCATTTCAATTCAATTCGATTCTTTCGAATTCGATTCGATTCGATTCTTTGTGTTTCGATTCGATCCTTTTCGATTTGAGTCAATTCTTTTCAATTCGATTTGATATTCTTCGATTCAATTCTTTTCGATTCGATTCGATTCTTTTCGATTCGATTCGATTCCATTCGATTCGATTCTTTTCGATTCAATACGATTCGATCGATTCTTTTCGATGCGAATCAATTCGATTCCATTCTTTTTGATTCGATTCGATTCGATTCTTTTAGATTTGATTTGATACGATTCTTTTCAATTCGATTTGATTCAATTCGATTCGTTTCGATTCGTTTCGATTCTCTTTGATGTTTTTTGATTCGATCTTTTCAACCGATTTAATTCGATTCGATTCATTTCGATTTGATTCGATTCGAATTTTTCGATTCTATTCTTTTCAATTCGATTCTTTTCGATTCGATTCGATTCGATTTTTTTCTATTCGCTTCTTTTCGATTCGATTCGCCTCTTTTCGTTTCGATTCTATTCTTTTGGATTCGATTTGATTCTTTTCGTTTCGATTAGATTCTCTTCGATTCGATTCTTTTCGATTCAGTTCTTTTCGATTCGGTTCGATTTGATTCTTCTCCATTCGATTCGATTCGATTCGATAAGATTCTTTTCGTTCGATTCAATTCTATTCGATTCTATTCTATTCGATTCGATTCGATTATTTTCAGTTCGATTCTTTTCGTTTCGATTCGATTCTGCTCGATTCTTTTCGATTTGATTCGATTCGATCATTTGGATTCAATTTGTTACATTTCGATTCGATTCTTTTCTATTCAGTTCGATTCGATTCTTTTTGATTCAGTTCGATTCGATTCTTTTCAATTCGATTCGATTCTTTTCGATTTGATTCAATTCTTTTCAATTCGATTCGATTCGATTCTTTTCGTTTCGATTTTTTCAATTCGATTCCTTTCAATTCGATTCGATTGGATTCTTTTCGTTTTCAATTAGATTCTTTTCGATTTTATTTGATTCGAATCTTATCAATTCGATTCGGTACTGTTCGATTCGATTCTTTTCGATTCAGTTCGATTCGATTCTTTTTGATTCGATTCGATTCTTTTCGCTTTGATATGACTCGATTCGTTTTCGACTTTTTTCGATTTCGTGTCGATTCGAATCTATTCGATTCTTTTCTATTCAATTCGATTCGATTGATTCTTTTCGATTCGATTCCATTCGATTCTATTCTTTCAATTCGATTCGATTCTTTTCGATTCGATTCGATTCTTTTTGATTCGATTTTTTCGATTCGATTCTTTTCAATTTGATTCGATTCTTTTCAATTTGATTCTTTTCGATTCGATTCGATTCGCCTCTTGTCGTTTCGATTCGATTCTTTTTGATTCGATTCGATTCGATTCTTTTTGTTTCGATTATATTCTCTTCGATTCGATTCTTTTCGATTCGATTCGATTCTTTTCGATTCGATTCTTCTCGAATCGATTCAATTCAATTCGATTCTTTTCGATTCGATTCTTTTCGATTTGATTTGATTCGATCATTTGGATTCCACTTGTTACATTTCGATTCGAATCTTTTCGATTCGATTCGATTCAATTCTTTTGGATTTCATTGGATTGATTTAGATAATTTTTGATTCGATTCGATTTTTTTACCCTAGCTTCGATGTGATTCTACTCGATTCAATTCATTTCGATTCTTCTTGATTCAATTCTTTTCGATTCTTTTTGATTCGGTTTGATCTTTTCGATTCCATTCGATTCTTTTCGATTCGATTTAATTGTTTTTGAATCCATTTGATTCGATTCGATTATTTTCGATTCGACTCGATTGGATTCGATTCGGTTCGATTATCGATTCGATTCAATTCCAATTATTTTTGATTCGACTCGATTTGATTATTTTTTTATTCAATTCGATTCAATTATTTTCGATTCGATGCAATTCGATTCGATTCTTCTCATTTCAATTCAATTCGATTCTTTCGAATTCGATTCGATTCGATTCTTTGTGTTTCGATTCGATTCTTTTCGATTTGAGTCAATTCTTTTCAATTCGATTTGATATTCTTCGATTCGATTCTTTTCGATTCGATTCTTTTCTATTCGATTCGTTTCGTTTCGATTCTTCGATTCGATTCGATTCGATTCGATTCTTTTCGATTCAATACGATTCGATCGATTCTTTTCAATGCGAATCAATTCGATTCCATTCTTTTTGATTCGATTCGATTCGATTCGATTATTTTTTATTTATTTTTTTTATTTTTATTTATTTATGATAGTCACAGAGAGAAAGAGAGAGAGGGGCAGAGACATAGGCAGTGGGAGAAGAAGCAGGCTCCATGCACCGGGAGCCCGACATGGGATTCGATCCCGGGTCTCCAGGATCGCGCCCTGGGCCAAAGGCAGGCGGTAAACCGCCTGCACCACCCAGGGATCCCGATTCGATTCTTTTAGATTTGATTTGATACGATTCTTTTCAATTCGATTTGATTCGATTCGATTCGTTTCGATTCTTTTGATGTTCTTTGATTCGATCTTTTCAACCGATTTAATTCGATTCGATTCATTTCGATTCGAATGTTTCGATTCTATTCTTTTTTAATTCGATTCTTTTCGATTCGATTCGATTGGATTTTTTTTCTTTTCGCTTCTTTTCGATTCGATTCGATTCGCCTCTTTTCGTTTCGATTCTATTGTTTGGATTCGATTTGATTCCTTTCGTTTCGATTAGATTCTCTTCGATTCGATTCTTTTCGATTCAGTTCTTTTCGATTCGGTTCGATTTGATTCTTCTCCATTCGATTCGATTCGATTCGATAAGATTCTTTCGTTCGATTCAATTCTGTTCGATTCGATTCGATTCGATTATTTTCAGTTCGATTCTTTTCGTTTCGATTCGATTCATGCTCGATTCTTTTCGATTTGATTCGATTCGTTCATTTGGATTCAATTTGTTACATTTCGATTCGATTCTTTTCTATTCAGGTCGATTCGATTCTTTTTTATTCAGTTCGATTCAATTCTTTTCAACTCAATTCGATTCGGTTCGATTCTTTTCGATTCGATATGATTCGATTCGATTCAACTCAACTCGATTCTTTTCGATTCGATTTTTTCGATTCGATTCCTTTCAATTCGATTCGATTGGATTCTTTTCGTTTCAATTAGATTCTTTTCGATTTTACTTGATTCGAATCTTATCAATTCGATTCGGTACTGTTCGATTCGATTCTATTCAATTCAATTCGATTGGAATCGATTCTTTTCGATTCAATTCGATTCGATTCGATACGATTCTTTTCGATTGTATTCGATTCGATTCTTTTCGGTTCTCTTCGATTCGATTCTTTTCGATTCAATTCGATATGATTCGATTCTTTTCGATTCCATTCGATTCTTTTCTATTCGATTCGATTCGATATTTTCGATTCAATTCGGTTTGATTCGATTATTTTTCAACTCAATTCGATCGACTCGGTTCAATTATTTCGATTCGATTCGATTCGATTATTTTCGATTCGATAAGATTTACTTTCGATTCGATTATTTTCGATTCGATTTCATTATTTTCAATTCAATTCATTTCGATGTTTTTCGATTCGATTCAATGCGAATCAACTATTTTCTAGTAGATTCGCTTCAATTATTTTCTTTTTTTTTCTAATTTTTTATGTATTTATGATAGTCACAGAGAGAGAGAGAGGCAGAGATAGGCAGAGGGAGAAGCAAGCTCCAAGCACCGGGAGCCCTATGTGGGATTTGATCCCGGGTCTCCAGGATCGCGCCCTGGGCCAAAGGCAGGCACTAAACCGCTGCCCCTCCCAGGAATCCCCGCTTCAATTATTTTCGATTTGATTTGATTCGGTTATTTTCAATTCGATTCCATTTGATTATTTTCATTTCGGTTCGGTACGATTCGATTCTATTATTTTCGATTCGATTCGTTTCGTATCCATTCGAATCGTTTTGATTCCTTTCGGTTTTCGATTTGAATCGATTCTTTCTTTTCGATTCGATCTTTTCTATTCGGTTTGATTTTTTTATTTGAATCGACTCGATTCTTTTTGATTCAAGTATATAAGATTCGATCCGATTCTTTTCGATTCAAATCGATACGATTCTTTTCTTTTTTTTTTTTTTTTTTTTTTTTTAAATTATTTATTTATTTTTTAATTTTTATTTATGACAGTCACACACAGAGAGAGAGAGAGAGAGAGAGGCAGAGAGACAGGCAGAGGGAGAAGCAGGCTCCATGCACCAGGGGCCTGACGTGGGATTCGATCCCGGGTCTCCAGGATCGCGCCCTGGGCCAAAGGCAGGCGCCAAACCGCTGCGCCACCGGGATCCCGATACGATTCTTTTCGATTTGATTCGATTCGTTTTGATTCGACTCGATTCTTTTCGATTCAATTCTTTTCGATTCAATGAAATACGGTTCTATTCTTTTCGATTCGATTTGATTTGATTCTTTTTGATTCCATACGATTCGATTTGATTCTTTTCGATTTGATTCGATTCAACTCGATACTTTTCAATCGATCATTTCGATCGATTCGATTCGATTCTTTTCATTTCGATTCGATTCTTTTCGATTTGATCAATTCTTTTCAATTCGATTCGATTCGATTCTTTTCGTTTCGATTTGATTCTCTCTATTTTATTTGATTCGATTCATTTCAATTAGATTCGATACTGTCGATTCGATCTTTTCGATTCAGGTCGATTGGAATCGATTCGATTCTTTCGGTTCTATTCGATTCGATTCGATACGATTCTCTTCGATTCGATTCTTTTCGGTCTGTTCGATTCGATTCTTTTCGATTCAGTTCGATTCGATTCTTTTGGACTCGATTCGATTCTTTGCGCTTTGATATGATTCGATTCGTTTCGACTTTTTTCGATTCGTGTCGATTCGAATCTATTCGATTCTTTTCTATTCAATTCGATTCGATTGATTCTTTCGATTCGATTCCATTCGATTCTATTCTTTCGATTCTTTTCGATTCGATACGATTCGATTCGATTCTTTTTGATTCGATTTTTTCGATTCGATTCTTTTCAATTTGATTCGATTCTTTTCAATTTGATTCTTTTCGATTCGATTCGATTCGCCTCTTGTCGTTTCGATTCGATTCTTTTTGATTCGATTCGATTCGATTCTTTTTGTTTCGATTATATTCTCTTCGATTCGATTCTTTTCGATTCGATTCGATTTGATATGATTCGCTTCTTTTCGATTCGATTCTTCTCGAATCGATTCAATTCAATTCGATTCTTTTCGATTCGATTCTTTTCGATTTGATTCGATTCGATCATTTGGATTCCACTTGTTACATTTCGATTCGAATCTTTTCGATTCGATTCGGTTCAATTCTTTTGGATTCATTGGATTGAGTTAGATAATTTTTGATTCGATTCGATTCTTTACCCTAGCTTCGATGTGATTCTACTCGATTCAATTCATTTTCGATTCTTCTTGATTCAATTCTTTTCGATTCTTTTTGATTCGGTTTGATTCTTTTCGATTCCATTCGATTCTTTTCGATTCGATTTAATTGTTTTTGAATCCATTTGATTCGATTCGATTATTTCGATTCGACTCGATTGGATTCGATTCGGTTCGATTATCGATTCGATTCAATTCCAATTATTTTTGATTCGACTCGATTGATTATTTTTTATTCAATTCGATTCAATTATTTTCGATTCGATGCAATTCGATTCGATTCTTCTCATTTCAATTCAATTCGATTCTTTCGAATTCGATTCGATTCGATTCTTGTGTTTCGATTCGATCCTTTTCGATTTGAGTCAATTCTTTTCAATTCGATTTGATATTCTTCGATTCAATTCTTTTCGATTCGATTCGATTCGATTCTATTTCGATTCGATTCCATTCGATTCGATTCTTTTCGATTCAATACGATTCGATCGATTCTTTTCGATGCGAATCAATTCGATTCCATTCTTTTTGATTCGATTCGATTCGATTCTTTAGATTTGATTTGATACGATTCTTTTCAATTCGATTTGATTCAATTCGATTCGTTCGATTCGTTCGATTCTCTTTGATGTTTTTTTGATTCGATCTTTTCAACCGATTTAATTCGATTCGATTCATTTCGATTTGATTCGATTCGAATTTTTCGATTCTATTCTTTTTCAATTCGATTCTTTTCGATTCGATTCGATTCGATTTTTTTCTATTCGCTTCTTTTCGATTCGATTCGATTCGCTCTTTTCGTTCGATTCTATTCTTTTGGATTCGATTTGATTCTTTTCGTTTCGATTAGTTTCTCTTCGATTCGATTCTTTTCGATTCAGTTCTTTTCGATTCGGTTCGATTTGATTCTTCTCCATTCGATTCGATTCGATTCTTTTCGATTCGATTCGATAAGATTCTTTTCGTTCGATTCAATTCTATTCGATTCTATTCTATTCGATTCGATTCGATTATTTTCAGTTCGATTCTTTTCGTTTCGATTCGATTCTGCTCGATTCTTTTCGATTTGATTCGATTCGATCATTTGGATTCAATTTGTTACATTTCGATTCGATTCTTTTCTATTCAGTTCGATTCGATTCTTTTTGATTCAGTTCGATTCGATTCTTTTCAATTCGATTCGATTCTTTTCGATTTGATTCAATTCTTTCAATTCGATTCGATTCGATTCTTTTCGTTTCGATTTTTTCATCGATTCCTTTCAATTCGATTCGATTGGATTCTTTTCGTTTCAATTAGATTCTTTTCGATTTTATTTGATTCGAATCTTATCAATTCGATCGGTACTGTTCGATTCGATTCTTTTCGATTCAGTTCGATTCGATTCTTTTTGATTCGATTCGATTCTTTTCGCTTTGATATGACTCGATTCGTTTCGACTTTTTTCGATTCGTGTCGATTCGAATCTATTCGATTCTTTTCTATTCAATTCGATTCGATTGATTCTTTTCGATTCGATTCCATTCGATTCTATTCTTTCATTCGATTCGATTCTTTTCGATTCGATTCGATTCTTTTCGATTCGATTTTTCGATTCGATTCTTTTCAATTTGATTCGATTCTTTTCAATTTGATTCTTTTCGATTCGATTCGATTCGCCTCTTGTCGTTTCGATTCGATTCTTTTTGATTCGATTCGATTCGATTCTTTTTGTTTCGATTATATTCTCTTCGATTCGATTCTTTTCGATTCGATTCGATTCTTTCGATCGATTCTTCTCGAATCGATTCAATTCAATTCGATTCTTTCGATTCGATTCTTTTCGATTTGATTCGATTCGATCATTTGGATTCCACTTGTTACATTTCGATTCGAATCTTTTCGATTCGATTCGATTCAATTCTTTTGGATTTCATTGGATTGATTTAGATAATTTTTGATTCGATTCGATTTTTTCCCTAGCTCGATGTGATTCTACTCGATTCAATTCATTTCGATTCTTCTTGATTCAATTCTTTTCGATTCTTTTTGATTCGGTTTGATTCTTTCGATTCCATTCGATTCTTTCGATTCGATTTAATTGTTTTTGAATCCATTTGATTCGATTCGATTATTTTCGATTCGACTCGATTGGATTCGATTCGGTTCGATTATCGATTCGATTCAATTCCAATTATTTTTGATTCGACTCGATTTGATTATTTTTTATTCAATTCGATTCATTATTTTCGATTCGATGCAATTCGATTCGATTTCTCTCATTTCAATTCATTCGATTCTTTCGAATTCGATTCGATTCGATTCTTTGTGTTTCGATTCGATTCTTTTCGATTTGAGTCAATTCTTTTCAATTCGATTTGATATTCTTCGATTCGATTCTTTCGATTCGATTCTTTTCGATTCGTTCGGTTCGATTCGATTCTTCGATTTTCGATCGATTCGATTCCTTTTCTATTCAATACATTCCGATCGTTCTTTTCAATG